>NC_057797.1:122587742-122887742 GCF_018294505.1 Triticum aestivum
GTAGGCGCGCCCCTACCTCGTGGCCTCCTGGCTGATTTCTTGACCTAGGGTCCAAGTCCTCTGGATCATGTTCGCTCCGAAAATCACGTTCCCGAAGGTTTCATTCCGTTTGGACTCCCTTTGATATTCCTTTTTTCGAAACCCTAAAATAGGCAAAAAAACAGCAATTCTGGGCTGGGCCTCCGGTTAGTAGGTTAGTCCCAAAAATAATATAAAAGTGTATAATAAAGCCCAATAATGTCGAAAACAGAATATAATATAGCATGGAACAATAAAAAATTATAGATACGTTGGAGACGTATCACATATCAACTCCCCCAAGCTTAAACCTTTGCTTGTCCACAAGCAATTCAGTTGATAAACTGAAAGTGATAAAGAAAAACTTATACAAACTTTGTTTGCTCGTGTTGTTGTAAATATGTAAAGCCAGCATTCAAGTTTTCAGCAAAGATTAGGACTAACCACATTCACAATAACTCTTAGGTCTCATGTTTACTCATATCAATGGCATTATCAACTAGCGAGCAATAATAATAAATCTCGGATGACAACACTTTCTCAAAACAATCATAATATGATATAACAAGATGGTATCTCGCTATCCCTTTCTGAGACTGCAAAACATAAATGCAGAGCACCTTTAAAGATCAAGGACAGACTACACATTGTAATTCATGGTAAAAGAGGTCCAGTCAAGTCATACTCAATGTAAACTAACAGTAATGAATGCAAATGACAGTGGTGCTCTCCAACTGGTGCTTTTTAATAAGAGGATGATGACTCAACATAAAAGTAAATAGATAGGACCTTCGCAGAGGGAAGCAGGGATTTGTAGAGGTGCCAGAGCTCGGTTTTGAAATAGAGGTGAATAATATTTTGAGCGGTATACTTTCATTGTCAACATCACAACCAAGAGATGATGATATCTTCCATGCTACACACGTTATAGGCGGTTCCCAAACAGTATGGTAAAGTTTATACTCCCCCTACACCAACAAGCATCAATTCATGGCTTGCTCGAAACAACGAGTGCCTCCAACTAACAAGAGTCCCAGGGGGAGTTTTTGTTTGCAATTATTTTGATTTGATTTACATAAAGCATGGGACTGGGCATCCCGGTGACCAGCCATTTTCTCGTGAGTGAGGACGGAGTCCACTGATGACCCACAAGTATAGGGGCTCTATCATAGTCCTTTCGATAAGTAAGAGTGTCGAACCCAACGAGGAGCAGAAGGAAATGATAAGCGGTTTCCAGCAAGGTATTCTCTGCAAGTACTAAAATAAGTGGTAACAGATAGTTTTGTGATAAGATAATTTGTAACGAGCAACAAGTAACAAAAGTAAATAAAGTGCAGCAAGGTGGCCCAATCCTTTTTGTAGCAAAGGACAAACCTAGACAAACTCTTATATAGAGAAAAGCGCACCCGAGGACACAAGGGACATGATGTTTACCCAGGTTCGGGCCCTCTTGAAGGAGGTAATACCCTACGTCCTGCTTGATTGTTCTTGATGATATGAGTATTACAAGAGTTGATCTACCATGAGATCATAGAGGCTAAACCCTAGAAGCTAGCCTATGGTATGATTGTATGTTGTCCCACGGACTAAACCCTCCGGTTTATATAGACACCGGAGGGGGCTAGGATTACACAGAGTCGGTTACAAGGGAGGAGATCTTCATATCCGTATTGCCTAGCTTGCCTTCCACGCTTGGGAGAGTCCCATCCGGACACCAGACGAAGTCTTCAATCTTGTATCTTCATAGTCCAACAGTCCGACCAAAGGATATAGTTCGGCTGTCCGGAGACCCCTAATCCAGGACTCCCTCAGTAGCCCCTAAACCAGGCTTCAATGACGATGAGTCCGGCATGCAATATTGTCTTCGGCATTGCAAGGCGGTTTCCTCCTCCGAATACTCCATGGAAGATTTTGAACACAAGGATAGTGTCCAGCTCTGCAAAACAAGTTCCACATACCACCGTAGAGAGAATAATATTTCCACAAATCTAATCTGCTGACACGTTTTGACAGCATGACATCACACCATGGCCCGGTCATTATTCGAACCGTTTTTCTCAACCAGCACCGCACATATCACGAGGCGGTTTTCTTGACACGTCTTGTCAAAGCAGAGATCATGTTCCCTTATTACGGGATTCTCATCAATACGGACATGGGTAACCCACTCGTGCCCGTTGGTATAACTCGTTGATTTTAGGCGAGTCCAAAACAGCCGCGAGGAGGGTCCTTGACATTCACCCTCTTTATAAAGAGGCCAAGACTTGCCCTTTTTTCCTCTCGCGCTCAATCGAATACTCCCCCCACCTCAACTTCCAACACCCCAGGCTCAGGTCAGGCACTTCGGACCTTCAACCATGTCCGGATCCATCCTCCAAGGTCGGTGGATGCCTTCCTCTATCACAGAGGAGGACATCAAGAAGCTGAGAGAGGCCAGATATCTGACCGCCAAAATTTTGCACAGGCTGCCTGCTCGACGGCAGGTCATCCCCACTCCCGAACCCAACGAGAGTGTTGTGTTCATCTCTCACTTCCTCCGAGGACTAGGCCTCGCTCTGGATCCCTTTATTAGGGGCTCATGTTCTATTATGGGCTGGATTTCCATGATCTGGCCCGGATTCCCTCCTTCACATCTCGTCGTTTATCGTCGTATGTGAGGCCTTCCTTCGCATTACCCCTCACTTCGGCCTGTGGCTCAAGACCTTCAATGTGAAGCCGAAGATGATCGAGGGGCGACACACAGAGTGCGGAGGTGCCGTAATAAGCAAAAGCGTTGATGCTCCATGGCCACATGGTTCCTTCCCAGAGGTGTCCAGTTTGTGGCAGCGGGAGTGGTTTTATATCACAGCTCCCCGGAGTGCCAAGTGGGTAGCCGCCCCTGCCTTTCGCTCGGGCCCCCCACCACAACTGACGTCATGGATCAGCGAGGGGCTAGACTGGGGTCCAATAAAGGATGTGCCGATATTGTAGAGTCGCATCCGAGATCTCATTGAGAGATACGTCAACCTAGTCACGGTGATGCAGGTCATGCTAGTTCGCCAGGTCCTGCCTTGCAAACGTAGATCTCTCCGTTTGTGTGAGTTCAACCCGGAGGGACAGCGAATCATTCAACACTTCCTCGGAATGACGCTCGAGGAGATGTACAAGTTGTTCTTCGGACCATAAATAAAGTGTCCAGACACCACCGAGGATGCGGGTCTGAGTTGTAATCGCCCGGATACCCAAATAAGTAATCCCATGGCCGAACACAATGTTTCTCTTATTTATCATAACATCATTCTGAAAAGTCGCTCTTTGACCAGGACTGGATAACAAAGGCGAAGATGATCAGGTGTCCGGCCCCCCTTCCCGAGGGCTTGGCCAATCCAGTACTAGATAGAATGATGGAGCCGGTGCCTTATCAGGTGCCCTCGAAGGAAGATAAAGGGGGGAATAAAGAGGCCGAAAGTGAGCCTCACTCACTACTCGTCCCAACCGGGGGAATGAGCGCCTCCGTGAAGGAGGATAACCAGGGAGAAGAATCTGACATTCCCTCTCCCCGAGGAAGGAAGAGGACCACCTTTGAAGATCCGGAAACATAGGTTTCCAAACGGGGGAAGAAATCTTCGCCAGAGGGTCCTGCCTCAGGGGGTACCCTTGCCGCACAGTGTCCGCAAGGGAATCATCCCTCTATCGAGCTGTAAGTAATCGAAAAGTACTTAGTAGTGAAAATATCCTACCTTACTTCTGAATACAATAACCGAAGCTTATATCCTGTAGTTCGGATCATAGCCCTTCTCGACAGAGTTCATCTTCGGGGGATCTTCTTCCGGAGATGATGGAGAGCGAAACACCTCCCCCTGCCACCCCGCCTCATGAGGCGGGCGACCCTGAAGTGTCGTCGCGGAGGGTTTCTCCTGATCCGCCAAGGCCAGGGGGTAATCCCTTGGCCACCCAGAGTCCTCAGTATTCGGCTCCTAAAGAGAGCAACAGAAAGAGTCTGGAACCATACAGTGTGCGGTCGGACGCACTGAAGGATCTTCTAGAGCAAGTGGCCATCTCAGAAGCGCATCGTACGCTAATGGGTACGGTAATTGAAAGGATTTCATCCCCTGAAAGCGGATTGCATGAAGCTTTTATGAGTCTGCTGAAAGGCTTTGAGGTACGTGAAATAGTGTATGTTTTTGATAGTACCACACCCGTTAGGTGTGCCCTATACAGATAGTAGCCCCTGAGACTCTAGTTGTCGTCGAAAACGGCGGCAAACAGAGGATCATAGTCCCAGGTAATAACCAGACCGCCTTTATGTGTAGGTGGCTGAAGCTCCGGTGGCTAGCCGGACTGATGGGTTTGCCGAACTAAAGCGGCAACTTTCTGCGGAAGATGCCGACATCGTGCTTGTCAACAAGCGGCTTGACGAGGTACAGGGTAAGTGATTTCTCCAGTGATCAACGCATAGTAAGAGGAGCATGATGCCAGTATCTTTAATATGTTGTGACTGCAGATGGAGCTGCCACCATGGAGACCCTTCAGGCAGAGCTTGCCCGAGCCAAGGAATAAGCAAGGAATAGCGATGCAGCCGCTCTAAAGGCGGTCGAAGAGCTGAGGGCCGAACAGTTCGCGCATCGCCAGAGCAAGGAAAGGATAGCCAAGATGGCCATTGAGTTGAAAGATGCCGCTGACCGTTACCAACTTCTTGAAAAAGAAAGCCGAGCGAGGGCGACGGACCTGGAGAAGGCCATGGTAGCAGCCAAGGAAGCCCGCTCTAAAATCAGAGCGACGAAGGAGGAGCTGCATCAAGCTACGGATATCATGGCTGGGAAGCCCTTCTTATTGCGGACTAAGTTCGGAGATCCAAAGTATGCTCCTCTTGATCAACTATGGAGTTCTGCGGACGCCTACGTGGATTTGGCGGCAAGTGCTGCTGATGCAGCCGAGTACTTCAAGGATCAAAAAGACCGCGAAGTGGAAAAGCTGTTCTGGTCACAGTTCCATGCTCCAGTGTGTCTGCTGCTGTTGAATGAGCGAATGGCCGAGTGGGCCGAGCTCCATAGGTTGTCCGGACTTGCCATGAGGTCTGTTGTGGATCATCTATGGCCGGGAAGGCCAAGGCCAAATAGTTACTTTAGTTTAGTGCAACAATTCCTTGGTGCTGTGCCGCACATCGATGCTATATATGAAGAGGTCGGCATGCATAGAGGGTGCGCGGATGGCCTTTGCTCGTGTCAAGACATACTGGGCAGAGATGGAGGCCACCATTGTTGCAATACAGGGTTCGGCCGTGGGCCGAGTGGCTGCCGAGCACTACTTTGAAGAAGTTCTTGAAGGCGCTCATTCGATAGAGGCTCAGTGCTCAAAGAATATTATGTTCTAGTGACATGTACTCCCATTGTAAGAACAATGTTTTATTGAGTTATCAAGGCTGTGTTTATACTTTTGCCTAAAAGTATTATGATGCCTGCTGTGCGGCCGTTTATGTATATATGTATATAACCTGAAAGTTTGCGGTCGTCGGCTTCCGCCCCCACGCATATAATGCGGGGATGTTCGCAAAAAATGTGTATTCACACTTGATCCAACGTCTGGGTCCATTAAGGAGGTGGTAGCGCAGCGAACGAGGCAATCAGACTATATTGCTTTAACACTTTAACTTAGCCATAGGAGTTTGACGGTGGGGCTACTATATAGCCCCTAGTACTTCTGCGCTCGTCCGAATACGGGGCACATACATACATGACCAAGAAACGACCCTTCGTTAATGCGGAGGAATCTCGAAGATTCCGCTGATTCATCGAGTGGTTGACCAGTCTCGCGCTATATCATGACAGTCAGTTTTCGGCTTTCTCTACTGAGGTGCTCATCCGGATGAACCAGGGCACAATCGCAGTAGTTCTCCCAGTGCTACCTTAGCCGATATAGCGGAACGTAAGGTACGAAAACATGGGAGCCGGGCAAACCCAACATTTGACCAAAGACATTATTCAGAGCTGATGCATATAAGGCCAAACTCGCGACGCCGAACACTCCCTAAGGTATTCGGTCTTTATAACATATGTCGGGCTGAACAATGCCCTTAATAATAAACCCCGGGTGTCCAGGTATGTGCAATATCCTGATGTGGCCACAGGACAATACATCGGCGCCCTTCTCGGTTGTATTGAGTATCCGGAGGATGTGAACAACAAGAGACAGTAAAAAAGGTTTACGCAGGGTCATAATCTAAAAAGAAACCTTTGAGCGGGTCCCTGCTGCACGTCTGCACCTGTGTCTCCGTTGTGCCGTGTCCTGGACGGGTGTAGCATGATTGTCATCTGTAAAAGATAAGAACTTAGGTGAAATTTGACGTGCCAGAAAATTGGTTATTATCAATAAACCATTAAAATTCAAGATAAGTCAAGTTGAGCTGGACTAGCCCTGATTACACGCGAGAAGCCCCTGGTACCGTCTAGGAGGGTTTGATCATCAAACCAATCTCATGTATATGTAGTGGTGCACCGGACTCGTCTAACCGTGTCTGTGGTCTTGACGACCTGTCATTTTTTCTGGTTGGTGAGGCCGTCTAGTACTCGGCGGCTAAAGCCACCGCACATTCTTCCGAGAGCGCTCAGTGTTTCCGCTAACTATGATCATGCCATGTGGACCGGGCATCTTAAGCTTGAGAGAAGCGTAATGCAGTATTGCATTAAAACGAGCGAAAGTCGCTCTTCCGAGTAGTACCTGATAGCCACTTCGGAATGGAGCAATGTAGAAAGTTAACCTTTCGCTTCGGAAGTTGTCAGAAGAATCAAATACAACCTCTAGTAATAGAGAGCCCGTGCAGCGGGTCTCTAGGCCCGTTATTACTCCCTTGAAGGTAGTAGTACGGTGGCTAATTTTTGTCGGGTCTATCCCCATTTTGCGGACTGTGTCCTGATATATCAGATTTAGACCACTGCCGCTGTCCATGAGGACTCGTGTGAGATGGTATCCGTTTATTATTGGGTCTAACACCAAGGCAGCCAATCCTTCGTGGCGGATGCTTGTCGCGTGATCCCCGCGATCAAAAGTGATCGGGCAGGCAAACCAGGGGTTGAACCTAGGGGTGACGGGCTTTATGGCGTGTGTGTCTCGGAGTGCATGTTTGCTTCTCCTCTTCATCACATGGATCATGTTGACTGTTTTAACCTCTGGTGGGAATTTTTTCTGTCCTCCAGTGCATTGCTGGCGAGGCTCGTCCTCGTCTTCGCTTGGTGTCTCCCCCCCTTGTGTTCGGCGTTTAGATTACCGGCCTGCTTGAAGACCCAGCATTCTTTGTGGGTGTGATTTGCAGGTTTATCGGGGGTGCCATCAATTTGACATAGTTTGTCAAGAATCTTGTTTAGGCCAAACGGTCCATCTCTGCTGCCGTTAAAAGGCTTTTTTCGCTGACATGGTCGAGAGCCCCCGAATCTGGCATTTACCGCCGTATTATCTGGGCTATCTTCTTTATTTCGACACTTGTTTTTATTGCGTCATGGTTTTCCATTGCCATCCCTGACTTCGGATGTGCTTGGGTCGCTGGTGCTACTATAGGCTAACCAGCTGTCTTCGCCCGCGCAAAAGCGGGTCATGAGACTTGTTAGAGCTGCCATTGTTCTCGGTTCTTCTTGGCCCAGGTGTCTGGCGAGCCATTCGTCTCGGACGTTGTGTTTGAAAGCTGCTAAGGCTTCGGCGTCCGGACAGTCGACGATTTGGTTCTTCCTGGTGAGAAACCTGTTCCAAAGCTTTCGAGCGGACTCTCCGGACTGTTGAATTATATGACTTAAATTGTCTGCATCCGAAGGTCGAATGTAGGTCCCTTGAAAATTAGCCCAAAAAGCGTCCTCAAGCTCCTCCCAACTTCCAATTGAGTTTTAGGGGAGGCTTTTCAGCCAGTGCCGAGCTGGTCCTTTAAGCTTGAGGGGAAAGTATTTAATGGCATGGAGATCGTCTCCATGAGCCATATGGATATGGAGGATAAAGTCCTCAATCCAGACCCCAGGGTCTGTGGTCCCGTCGTATGCCTCTATGTTCACTGGTTTGAATCCTTCTGGGAATTCATGGTCCAGCACCTCATCGGTGAAACATAGGGTGTGTGTGGCACCCCTGTACTTGGATGTACCATGGCGTTCGGATGGTTTTAGTATTTGGTTTTGATTTTGTGCCGGAGCGCGCTTCCTAGATCCATAGATGGATCTGGTCGTACCGGATTTTTGGCACAAGTCCTCATGTAGATCGTGTGTTGACTTATATGCGACCTTGTTAGCCGCTCTATCACGGTCACAGGGTGGTTGATCCGACCGGTTGGCCATTTTATTTTTTGGCTGTGTGGGCTCTAAGGCCTCGTCATCGAATTCAGGTAATAGCTTGCGCTTTGGATAGCTCTTTGTGTGGTAACTTCCACCATACTTTGCTTCGTTGTCGAGCACTTTGTTCCACTTGCTATTGAGTGTATTTTGTGCTACCTTAAGCCTTTGCTTCTGCTTCTTCAGACTCCTTGCTATGGCAATAAGCCTTCTGCGGAGGTTCTCTTGCTCCAAGTGCGTTTCCGGGATGACATGTGCAACTTCGTCTGGACTGTTTTCCTCCCTAGAGGGGGTTTGATGAGGTTTATCCTCGGTGTCGCCATGTTCGGACGTCGGATCCGTACTATGTTCGCCGCTTGGAGCTTCATCATGCTTTGTCGCCGGGGCAATGTGGTCATCGTTTCCTCTAGAGTCGAATGGAGTGTTATTTTCTCTTGCGCTGTTATCGCTGTTTTTGCTATGGCGGGACATAGAGCGGCGCCGCTGACGTCGGCGCTTGGGTTGCTTCTTGGAGGGACCATCCTCTGCTGTCTCTTCGACATTGCCTTCTTTGGTTGTATCCATCATGTATATGTCATGTGATGAAGTGGTTGTCTGACGCCCTGTGGGCGCTGGTTCCTGTTCGTCTCCTGCATCTTCGTCCATGCCGTCAATGTCTTCGGAGTCGAAGTTGAGCATGTCGGTTAAGTCGTTGACAGTGTCTACTAAGTGGGTGGTGGGTGGGCAATGAATTTCTTCGTCGTCCACATCCCATTCTAGCCGGACATAGTTCGGCCAAGGTTCTCCTGACAAGGAGAGAGACCTTAATGAATTTAGCACATCGCCGAAAGGCGAGTGCTGAAAGATATCTGCGGAGGTGAACTCCATGATCAGCGCCCAATCGGATTCGATAGGCACGGATGCAGGCGGCTCGGAGTCCGTGGCCGGAGACGAATCCAGTGGTTCGGTGACACAACTCTCGCAAGGGGTGAAGTCAGTATCCGGCTCCATCGCCACTGAGAGTGCCGCTTCCATGGCGGGGTCTATCCCTCCATCCTTGGATGGTGCAATTTGCTCCGGATTGAAGGCCGGAGTAGTTGCAGATGCGATCTCCCGAACACTATCTGACGACAGAGTTACGTCGTGCTCGTCATGACTGTGCGACGCACCTGACACGGGCTCGAATCCGTCGAAGATCAAGTCTCCGCGGATGTCGGTAGTGTAGTTTAAGTTTCTGAATCTGACCTGATGGCCAGGGGCGTAGCTCTCGATCTGCTCCAGATGGCCAAGCGAATTGGCCCGCAGTGCAAAGCTGCTGAATACAAAGATCTGTCCGGGGAGGAAAACCTCACCCTGGACCGCATCGTTACCGATGATCGAAGGAGCCATCGATCCTACGGTGACGGCAGATTGGAACCCTCAATGAAAGCACCAATGCGGTGTCAAAACCAGCGGACCTCGGGTAGGGGGTCCCGAACTATGCGTCTAAGGCGGATGGTAACATGAGACAAGGGACACAATGTTTACCCAGGTTCAGGCCCTCTTGAAGGAGGTAATACCCTACGTCCTACTTGATTGTTCTTGATGATATGAGTATTACAAGAGTTGATCTACCACGAGATCGTAGAGGCTAAACCCTAGAAGCTAGCCTATGGTATGATTGTATGTTGTCCCATGGACTAAACCCACCAATTTATATAGACACCGGAGGGGGCTAGGGTTACACAGAGTCGGTTACAAGGGAGGAGATCTTCATATCCGTATTTCCTAGCTTGCCTTCCACGCTAAGGAGAGTCCCATCCGGACACGAGACGAAGTCTTCAATCTTGTATCTTCATTGTCCAACAGTCCGGCCAAAGGATATAGTCCGGCTGTCCGGAGACCCCCTAATCCAGGACTCCCTCATGGACTCTCATGGCAAAACTGGTTTAAGGGTATTTGGAAGCACAAGTAGTATCTCTACTTGGTGCGATGGATTTGGCTAGCATGAGGGGGAAAGGCAATCTCAATCATGTTGGATGATCCATGACAATATAATTTATCTCAGATGTAAGAAAACATAACCCATTACATTGTCTTCCTTGTCCAACCTCAACTCTTTAGCATGTCATATTTTAATGAGTGCTCACAATCATAAAAGATGTCCAAGATAGTATATTTATATGTGAAGACCTCTCTTTCTTTATTACTTCCTATTAATTGCAACGATGACCAAAACTATGTTTGTCAACTCTCAACAACTTTTATTCACCATACTTTTTCTATGTGAGCTCATTACTCTCCATAAGATCCATATGATCTCTTTATTTCTTTTTGTTTCTTTCTCTTTTCTTTTATTCACTTAAGATCATGGCAAAATAATCAAGCCCTTGACTCAACACTAATCATTATTATATATAGCTCACAGACTCGATTATAGAAGGATCATAAAGCAAAACTCACAACTAGATCATACTAAAACTTTATTCTACTAGATCAAGATATTATCATAAGGATCGAACTAAGAAAACGGTAAAGATAAAAGTGATGGTGATACGATACCGGGGCACTCCCCCAAGCTTGGCAGTTGCCATGGGGAGTGATACCCAATGCTCAATTCTTCTTTGTTGGTGGAAAAGGTGATGGTTTTGTTGATGGCGTAGGCTTCTTCCTTAACTTGCACTTGATGACAGAATTTTGGTCCCTTAGGTCCTCGATCTCCTGGTCCAGGCTCAGTATCCTTTTGCATAGTTCCTGCTTGTTTTCTTGAAAGAGGCGAAAAGGGATAAACTCGATCTTAGGTTTCTTTACTCTATCCGGGAGGCTTGACTGTTTGAACTCCACATACAAGTCCCCAGGTTGAGGTAGTGGGACTTCATCTTCATCTGAGCTCGTCTCGTCCTTTCCCTTGGGTTCATAGTCCTCTTCTTCTTCTGTAGTCCAACCACAATGATCCACATCCCCATAGACCTTAGGATCTGCAAGGTAATCAGCCACATAGCTTTCTCCTTCCGAATCCTGGGACGACATGTTGCTCTGTCTACAGCTGGACAGCTCAAAACAAAGACAAGAGATATTTGCGTGATACGGGAGTCAAAACCTCCGGGAGATTATATAATGAATTTTTACCGACCAAAATATGTAATGTGCAAGAAAGCGGAGTCCAGAAAGCACACGAGGTGCCCACGAGGTAGGGGGGCACGCCTAGTAGGGTAGGGCGCGCCCTCCACCCTCGTGGAGGCCTCATGTCCTTCCTGGACTGCTTCTTATTTTTCTATTTTTCTAAATATTCCAAAACAGAGAAATATTGCCTTAAAAACTGTTTTGGAGTCGGGTTTCTTACCGTACCACATACCTATTCCTTTTCGGAGTCTAGAACGTTCCAGAAAGTGTCCCTTATGTATTCCTCCGGGGTTACGGTTTCAATAACATTAGTTTCAACATTTATGGGGTTACCTGATATATAATGTTTGATTCTTTGACTGTTCACCACCTTCGGATTTGTGCCTTCAAAGTTGTTGATTTTTATGGCACCGGAGCGATAGACCTCCTCGATAACGTAGGGACCTTCCCATTTAGAGAGAAGTTTTCCTGCAAAAAATCTTAAACGAGAGTTGTATAGCAATACATAATCACCTACATTAAACTCACGCTTTTGTATCCTTTTATCATGCCATCTTTTAACTTTTCTTTAAACAACTTGGCATTTTCGAAGGCTTGGGTTCTCCATTCATTGAGTGATCTAATATCAAATAACCTCTTCTCATCGGCAAGTTTAAAATCATAATTGAGTTCTTTAGTATCCCAATATGCCTTGTGTTCTTGTTCGAGAGGTAAGTGACATGCATTTCCATAAACCATTTTATATGGAGACATACCCATAGGATTTTTATATGCAGTTCTGTAGGCCCATAATGCATCATCAAGTTTCTTGGACCAATTCTTTCTAGACCCATTGACAGTCTTTTGCAAAATTAATTTGAGCTCTCTATTACTCAATTCTACTTGACCACTAGACTGTGGGTGATAAGGAGATGCAATTCTATGATTAACATCATATTTAGCAAGCATTTTACGGAAAACACCATGAATAAAATGTGAACCACCATCAGTCATTAAATATCTAGGGACTCCAAATCTTGGAAAAATAACTTCTTTAAGCATTTTAATAGAAGTGTTATGATCAGCACTACTAATTGGAATAGCTTCTACCCACTTAGTAACGTGATCAACAGCAACTAGAATATGTGTATAACCATTAGAGGAAGGAAAAGGCCCCATATAGTCAAAGCCCCAAAACTCAAATGGTTCAATAACGAGTGAATAGTTCATAGGCATTTCTTGACGTCTACAAATATTACCAATTCTTTGACATTGATCACAAGATAAGACAAACTTACGGGCATCCTTGAAGAGAGTAGGCCAATAAAAACCAGATTGCAATACCTTATGTGCAGTTCTATCTCCAGCATGGTGTCCTCCATAAGCTTCGGAGTGACACTTGCGTAGGATCTGTTCCTGTTCATGCTTAGGTACACAACGTCTAATAACACAATCTACTCCCTCTTTATAAAGATGTGGGTCATCCCAAAAGTAATGCCTCAAATCATAGAAGAACTTTTTCTTTTGCTGGTATGTGAAACTAGGTGGTATAAACTTAGCGACAATGTAATTAGCATAATCATCATACCATGGAGCAGTATAAGAAGCATTTATGACATTTAATTGCTTATCAGGAAAGCTATCATCAATAGGTAGTGGGTCATCAAGCACATTTTCTAGCCTAGACAACTTGTCTGCAACGGGGTTCTCAGCTCCCTTTCTATCAACAATATATAAGTCAAATTCTTGTAGCAAGAGAACCCATCTAATAAGTCTAGGTTTAGCATCTTTCTTTTCCATAAGATATTTAATAGCAGCATGATCAATGTGAATAGTTACTTTAGAATCAACAATATAAGGTCTGAACTTATCACAAGCAAATACAACTGCTAAGAATTCTTTTTCAGTAGTAGCATAATTTCTTTGAGCATTGTGTAGGGTTTTACTAGCATATTGAATAACATTTAATTTCTTATCAACTCTTTGCCCTAGAATAGCACCTACAGCATAATCACTAGCATCACACATAATTTCAAAGGGTAAATTCCAATCAGGTGGCTGAACAATAGGTGCAGAGATCAATGCTTTCTTAAGTATTTCAAATGCTTCTACACAATCATCATGAAAGAAAAATGGTATATCTTTTTGTAATAAATTAGTCAGAGGCCGAGAAATTTTTGAGAAGTCCTTAATGAGCCTCCTATAAAATCCGGCGTGACCAAGGAAACTTCTTATACCTTTGATGTCCTTGCGACATGGCATCTTCTCAATAGCATCAACCTTGGCTTTATCAACCTCAATAACTCTTTTGGAAACTTTATGCCCCAAGATAATGCCTTCATTAACCATAAAGTGGCACTTTTCCTAATTCAAGACAAGATTAGTTTCTTCACATCTCTGCAAAACTCGATCAAGGTTGCTCGAGCAATCATCAAAAGAAGATCCATACACGGAGAAATCGTCCATGAAAACCTCACAAATCTTTTCACAAAAGTCAGAGAATATAGCCATCATGCATCTTTGAAAGGTAGCAGGTGTATTACATAAACCAAAAGGCATACGTCTATAAGCAAAAGTACCAAAAGGGCAAGTAAAAGTAGTCTTTGATTGATCTTTGGCTAACACAGGTATTTGAGAGAAACCAGAATAACTATATAGAAAGCAAAAATGTGTATCTTTGGATAATCTTTCTAGCATTTGATCGATAAAAGGTAAGGGGTAATGGTCCTTTTTAGTGGCCTTATTTAATTTGTGGAAATCAATTAATTCTTTGAGGAATCAATTCATCTTTATCATTAGGAACAACAGTAATACCTCCCTTCTTAGGGACACAATGGACAGGACTTACCCACTGACTATCATCAACGGGATAGATTATACCTGCCTCAAGGAGCTTTAGTATTTCCTTTCTTACCACTTCTTTCATTTTAGGATTCAGTCACCGTTGATGATCACGAACTAGTTTAGCATCTTCTTCCAAATTTATTTTATGTTGACATAGAGTGGGACTAATGCCCTTAATATCATCAAGAGTATACCCAATTAATAGCAGCACGATGCTTCTTCAGAATTTTCAATAATCTCTCTTCCTCATGCTCTGAAAGGTTAGCACTAATAATAACAGGATATATCTTTTTCTCATCAAGATAAGCATATTTAAGAGTATCAGGCAATGGTTTAATCTCAAACACGGGATCACCCTTGGGTGGAGGAGGATCCCCTATGATTTCAACAGGCAAATTGTGTTTCAGAATAGGTTCCTGTTTAAAGAATACTTCATCTATTTCCCTTCTTTCATTCATAAACATATCATTTTCATGGTCTAGCAAATATTGTTCTAAAGGATCACTAGGAGGTACGGCAATAGAAGCAAGACCAATAATTTCATCCTTACTAGGTAATTCTTCTTCACGGTGTTGTCTACTAAATTTAGAGAAATTAAATTCATGAGACATGTCATCTAGACTGATAGTAACAACATCCTTTTTTCAATCTATCTTAGCATTAACAGTGTTCAAGAAGGGTCTACCAAATATAATGGGACAAGAGCTATCTTGTGGGGAACCAAGAACAAGAAAATCAGCAGGATATTTAGTTTTCCCACACAAGACTTTAACATCTCTAACAATTCCCATTGGTGAAATAGTATCTCTATTGGCAAGTTTAATTGTGAGATCAATATCTTCTAACTCAACAGGTGCAATGTCATGCATAATTTCTCTATATAGGCTAATAGGTATTGCACTAGCACTGGCACCCATATCACATAAACCATGATAACAATGAGCTCCTATTTTAACAAAAATAACAGGCATGCCTACCACAGGTCTAGGTTTATCTTTAGCACAAGGTTTAACAATTCTAGCAGTTTCATCACAAAAATAAATAACATGCCCATCAATATTATCAGCCAAGAGATCTTTAACAATAGCAATATCAGGTTCAACTTTAATTTGCTCAGAAGGTGTACAATTTTTAATATTGCTTTTACGAACCACAGTTGAAGCTTTATCATGATCCTTTATCCTAACAGGAAAAGGTGGTTTCTCAACATAAGCAGTAGGAACAATAGGATTATTATAAGTGACAGTCTTTTCTTCAACTTTAATAGGTGCAGCTACTTTTACTTCTATGGGAGGATGATATTTAAACCACTTCTCCTTGGGGAGATCAACATGAGTAGCAAAAGATTCACAGAAAGAAGCTACTATCTCAGAGTCAAGTCCATATTTAGTGCTAAATTTACGGAAAACATTGGTATCCATAAAAGTTTTAACACAATCAAACCTAGGTGTCATACGTGACTCCTTACCTTTGCAAGGTCCCAATCTTCAGAGTTGCGTTTAATTCTTTCCAATAAATCCCATTTGAATTCAATAGTCTTCATCATAAAATAGCCAGCACAAGAAGTATCAAGCATGGTGCGATTGCTATCAGAAAGTCGAGCATAAAAATTTTGAATAATCATTTCTCTTGAGAGCTCGTGATTGGGGCATGAATATAACATTGATTTAAGCCCCCCCCCCCCCAAGCTTGTGCGATTCTTTCTCCTTCGTGAGGACAAAAATTATATATATAATTGCGATCACGATGAACAAGATGCATAGGATAAAACTTCTGATGAAATTCCAATTTCAATCGTTTGTAGTTGCATGACCCCATATCATCACATAGCCTATACCATGTCAATGCATCTCCCTTCAAAGATAAAGGGAAGACCTTCTTCTTAACAACATCTCCGGGTACACCTGCAGGCTTAAATAATCCACAAACTTCATCCACATATATTAGATGCTCATCAGGATGCTTTGTTCCATCTCCTACAAAAGGATTAGCTAGCAGTTTTTCTATCATACCCGAAGGAATTTCAAAGCAGACATTTTCATTTTTAGTAGGTTCAGTAGGTTGAGGCGCAACTCTTTGCTCTACTGGTCGGGGTGAAGATACCCCAAACAAACCCCTCAGAGGATTACTTTCCATAGTAACAAGTGATAGTAAATTTCAGCACACCATATAAATTTTTCCTTACCAAATTCCACCTACCAAAGGCACTTCACTCCCCGGTAATGGCGCCAGAAAAGAGTCTTGATGACCCACAAGTATAGGGGATCTATCGTAGTCATTTCCATAAGTAAGAGTGTCGAACCCAACGAGGAGCAGAAGGAAATGATAAGCAGTTTCTAGCAAGGTATTCTCTGCAAGTACTGAAATAAGTGGTAACAGATAGTTTTGTGATAAGATAATTTGTAACGAACAACAAGTAACAAAAGTAAATAAAGTGCAGCAAGGTGGCCCAATCCTTTTTATAGCAAAGGACAAGCCTGGACAAACTCTTATATAGAGAAAAGCGTTCCCGAGGACACATGGGAATATCATCAAGCTAGTTTTCATCACGTTCATATGATTCGCGTTCGGTACTTTGATAATTTGGTATGTGGGTGGACCGGTGCTTGGGTGCTGCCCTTACTTGGACAAGCATCCCACTTATGATTAACCTCTATTGCAAGCATCTGCAACTACAACAAAAGTATTAAGGTGAACCTAACCATAGCATGAAACATATGGATCCAAATCAGCCCCTTACGAAGCAACACATAAACTAGGGTTTAAGCTTCTGTCACTCTAGCAACCCATCATCTACTTATTACTTCCCAATGCCTTCCTCTAGGCCCAAATAATGGCGAAGTGTCATGTAGTCGACATTCACATAACACCACTAGAGGAGAAACAACATACATCTCATCAAAATATCGAACGAATACCAAATTCACATGACTACTAATAGGAAGGCTTCTCCCATGTCCTCAGGAACAAACATTACTACTCACAAAGCATATTCATGTTCATAATCAGAGGGGTATTAATATGCATATAAGATCTGAACATATGATCTTCTACCAAATAAACCAACTAGCATCAACTACAAGGAGTAATTAACACTACTAGCAACCTACTAGTACCAATCCCGGACATGGAGACAAGAATTGGATACAAGAGATGAACTAGGGTTTTCACAAGAGATGGTGCTGATGAAGATGTTGATGGAGATTTCCCTCTCCCGATGAGAGGAGCATTGGTCATGACGATGGCGATGATTTCCCCCTCCCGGAGGGAAGTTTCCCCGGCAGAACAGCTTTGCCGGAGCCCTAGATTGGTTCCGCCAAGGTTCCGCCTCGTGGCGGCGGAGTTTCGTCCGAGAAGATGGCTTCTTATTTTTTTTCTCATTGAAAGACTTCATATACCAGAAGATGGCCACCGGAGGGCCACTAGGGGCCCACGAGGTAGGGGAGCGCGCCCAGGGGGTAGGGCGCCCCCCCCCCACCCTCGTGGGCAGGGTGTGGCCCCCCTGGTGAACTTCTTGCACTCAGTATTTTTTATGTATTCTGAAAACGTCTTCCATGAAGTTTCAGGACTTTTGGAGCTGTGTGGAATAGGTCTCTAATATTTGCTCCTTTTCCAGCCCAGAATCCCAGCTGCCGGCATTCTCCCTCTTTATGTAAACCTTGTAAAATAAGAGAGAATAGGCATAAGTGTTGTGACAAAATGTGTAATAACATCCCATAATGCAATAAATATCGATATAAAAGCATGATGTGAAATGGACGTATCATCCACTCCTCTTGAGAATAACCCGCCTTACATGGAAGATACGATCATCCCTAGTTGACACATGAGCTATTCAAGCATACAAAACAGGATATTTATTTGAAGGTTTAGAGTTTGGCACATACAAATTTACTTGGAACGGCAGGTAGATACTGTATATAGGTAGGTATGGTGGACTCATATGGCATAACTTTGGGGTTTATGGGATTGGATGCACAAGCAGTATTCCCACTTAGTACAGGTGAAGGCTAGAAAAAGACTGGGAAGCGACCAGCTAGAGAGCGACAACAGTCATGAACATGCATTAAAATTAATCAACACCGAATGCAAACATGAGTAGGATATAATCCACCATGAACATAAATATCCTGAAGGCTATGTTGATTTTGTTTCAACCAAATGCGTGAACATGTGCCAAGTCAAGTCACTTAAAATCATTCAGAGGAGGATACCACCCTATCATACCACATCACAACCATTTTAATAGCATGTTGGCACTCAAGGTAAATGTAGCGACCCGACCCGAATGGATCAAGTCTCTGTGCTTAAGTGTCATCCCTGGATCGGTATGCTGACAAACACAGTACTCGAGGAATTATAACAGAGGTAAATCACATGTATAAAGTAACGTAAATACTATTACCTCAATCCAAATAACGGAAGTAACAAGGTTGTGGATTCCCATCAACACCAACGGCGAAGTTGAGTGTAGAAATCGTAACCCTAACATATTACTTGCTCGTCGTAAGATAATCCTGCAACATGAGATGTTGCAGCCACAAAGGGTCAGTACATTGAATGTACGGGCAAATTCACACCATAGAGAGAAATGATGAACAATGGCTATAACTATATGCATATTTGGCTGGTGGAAAAGCTTTATGGTTATAATGTTTTTTGCGAAAGGCCAATTTTTCCCTACTGCAAAGGAATAGATTTTATTTAACTATCATGGTGGTTGTCAAACATTGAGAGTGTAGACACCCTCTCAATCTCAATTAAGCATCATCATTAAAACCCAACAAAATTAATTAAAGTCACATGATGAGATTCACATGATAATCCAAGTACTAGATACTCAAGACGTCCATAACCGGGGACATAGCTATTCATGATTAGTTTATACACTCTGCAGAGGTTTGCGCACTTTTCCCCACAAGACTCAATCTCCTCCGTTGGATTTCTCGCACTACATGGTGTTTGAGAAACGGATGAGCAAGACATAGTATTTCAGAAGTGTTTGCACCGTACGATGGGTAGAACGTACCACCTACTACCCCTACATCTGCTAGTCTACCACTGTAAGAGCTCACACGACTTAATCAACTATGCTAGAGCCCATAATAGCTTGTGGCTGCACACGGAAGTTTCTAGTATGAATAATCTCATGATCCCTTTGAGCCTGGGTGGCGGTCCATAAAAAACAGGCAATCGCTGGAATACCCAGGTACCTAAACAGGCAATCGCTGGAATACCCAGGTGCCTCAATCCACCCAGATGTGTGTTAAAGTTGCACCTTAAGTAAACCATTAATTAACAATCTCACATCTGTCATGAATACTCTCAAACCCAATCCACGTCTACGAGCATAGCATAGTAGTATAAGCATAACGTAATAGTAACTCCCAAGGTTTGAATGCAGGGCAATAGGTTCCTACCTCATCAACTACTTCCCAATACCCACATGTTATCAATTCCTACTCATGCAATGTTTGAGGTTGAAACTAATGCATAAAAACTGGGTATGAAAGGAATATGATCAAAGTGTGAACTTGCCGGCAATGTTGATGAAGATGATTTGCACTCAAAACTCTTGATAGTTCTACTCATCACACTCCGGTCAATCTATCATAAGCAAGGAATAGTAGCCACACATAAGCAATCACTCAAAGGATCAGAAAGAACGAAGAAGACGATTCGGAAAACATCAAAACCAAGCAAATAAATCTCTCAACATAAAACAATTTCTAACAGTACCAAAATTATATAAATTTGGCCTTATCAGAAAGTTTAGGTCAAGAGCTTTGATTGGCAAAAAGAATCAACTCAAACGGAGCTACGAAACTCAAGTTATGATCAAACGAAGTTTGAATTCCAATCTGGTCTAATTCAAATTTTAAACTTTCAAAAACATGTTTGAGTTGCATTACTGGATGGAGGGGATCATGACGAAGAAGTGGGCGTTGGTTTCGTTGAATTTGGATAAACGGGTATAAAGATATGGTTGTTCGAAGTACAGGGACTAATCGGTGAAGAAACTATTCACAAACGGGTCGCTGGAGGAAAACTAAAATAAAAGGAAAATCCTATCGAACGAACGTTCGCTACAGAAGCATACACGATGAAAACCGTTCACTATAGAGGCTAAACCAGTGAGCGTCCATTAAATAAATCTAACTAAAAAGGAAAACCGGCTAAAAAGAAAACCGAAGAAACCCTAAAAGAATAAAACCGAACCAAGGGCGGTTTATTACCGATTCGGGCGGTTTTTTGACAAAAACCTACGGCGGCAATTTCCGGCGAGACAGGACGGCGGCGGCGGCTTGGGTCCGGCCGGGGCGGCGGCTCCGGTCGTCCTGGAGGGCAACGAAGGGGTCGGGGAGGGGCGGCGCGGTGAGGCGAGGCGAGGAGGATGGCATCGTCGGCGGTGGTCAACAGTGATGGGACGGAGCGGGGCGGCAGCAGTGGATCTCGCTGGCGGCGGCGGGATGCGGCGCAAGGGTGGTGGCAGCGCGAGATGCGAGGAGAGAGAGGGCCGGGGTCCTCGCCTTTTAAAGGCGGAGGGGGAGGCGATGGCATGGGGAAGGGGAAAGGTGGCGGTGGCGGGAGGCGGTGTCCGTGAAGGACACGGCGGCGGCGGCGGCGTGCCAATGCTGGAGTCAGGCACGAAGGCGGTGGCGCGCTGGGCCTGGGCCTGGCAGGAGCTGGGCCGGCCCAGTCTGCGAAAAGATTTAAAAAAAACACAACGGAAAATAAAAATAAAGCAAACTAAAATAAAATAGAACCTAGGCATATAATATATCAAAATTTTCATAAAAAGATTTCCTACAAGCTGAACATTTTTCTAGAGTCAAATAAAATTCATACAAATTCATATAAAGCAAAGAGTGCTACTGGTCTATTAAAACCCAACAAAAATCATTTTAAAAATACCAAAATGATTTCAAATTAATTTTTCTCCAATTTTCTAATGTAGGGAATCATGTTACCCTATTTTCCATATATTTTATTTTTGGAGACAAATAATTTGAATAAAACTCAAATAACCCAAATTGAAAAATAATTTCAAATGGATTTTAAATTTGAGTTTCTTTGAAACTCCCAACTCATATTTCATATGTTTTGAAGAAGTCGTTTTATCTTCTCTCGTGGAAATCATTCAGTCGCTTAAAGTTTCAGAATTGGAAATATTTCCAAAAGGAATTAAAATATTTCAAAAACCCTTTTCATTTATTTAAATGGAAGAAGTCATGTCATCTTCTCTCCAGGGTTTTATGATGAAAAGAATTTGAATTCACGGAGATCAAAATGCAAAAGGTGAAAGTTTGGGAAAGTCCTTTTATTCCCTCTCATTTAACTTTCAAAAAGTTTCAAATTTCACTCAATCAATCACACAACGATCAATCAATCAATCAATCTATTTATTATAACATTCCAAAATTTAGAATTTTGGGATGTTACAAACCTATCACCCTTAAAACGAATCTCGTCCTTGAGATTCGGAGAGGCTAGCAAGAAAGAGGTTAGGGTTTGGGGGTCTTCTCAAATTCCATCGATCGTCACAGGGGGTCTGGGGTGCTACCACCCTTAGAAACATGGTTACGGTTCCATCAAAACTCATGTAATTCATCCGTATTGTTAATAGTGTCGGTCTTCTCAGATCTTCATGATAATTCCTTATCCAGGCTCTTCCGGTAGTGGCATAACCTTTACCACAATTCTTCTATCCTTTCATCTTGGTAAGGTTCTTCCATGACTGGGTCTTCTTAGCTGACGGGTCTGGCGCCAATACTAAAGAACTATCGATATCTCATGGGGGTCAACAATTTATGGTTTTCTCCTGCAGGAAATGGGTCTGGGTTGATCCTCACCGTATAACCTACGGTTGGCAAAAGCTATCGTGTACAAGGGAAAAATTCTTATACCATTCTAGGGTTTAAACAAGGTTTGATCATCGTCTCTCTACTATAGGTAAGTCTCTCAGATTTACCATCCCATATAGCAAGGCAAAAAATAAGAGTAAGTCGGTATGGTGATCAATCCATCCCGCACCCAAATCATTACCCTGTATACGGTTTAGTGAATCTCGCATTCTAACACTCGGTCATCCTCACAAGCATTGCAGAATTTCTCTTGTCGACGAACCAAGTTCGGATGAATCCATTGATTCTGCAAGCCAAACAAACATCTATCGTTTCTTCACAACTCTCAGGTTTTGCGTAACTCCTATAAGATCGTATGTCGATAAAATCATAACTTCTTCCAGGTTTTTTCCTTCAACAAGAGTGTGCTTGCTTCTTGGCAGGTCCTGGGGCCTGTGAGTTATGGCCCATCTCATCACTTGTAAACCTTGAACTTATCCTCTAGGCAACTTATCATTATTCCAACATCCAACTTCCAGCGTCCTAGCATACTTAAATCCATCCAATTGTACTGTCTTCCTTCCTTCTATTGGCACCAAACTAGGACATGCACGATTACTCAGACTCGTCATGGAATTTCCATTGATCCATATTTCTAACATCATACCTCCTTTATATCCAATAGTAATTCATCTCTTCATCCTCGTGGGATATCCCACATACCAAGATAAAATTTTATACTTATGAAATCCATACTCCACTTCATGGAACATCATTATCCTTTCTATGGTCAAGCATCCATATAGGGGAATATTGGCCATCTCTGCATGGCACTCTTCAACTGGGAAACGTGAAACACATCATGAACTCCTAATAGTCCTTCGGGTGACTCCAACTTGTTGGCCACTTCTCCCATACACTCCAAAACTCGGTATGGTCCTACAAATCTTGGGGCTAATTGTCCCTTAACTCCAAACCGCTTAACTCCTCGCAGAGGGAACACACGAATACATGCTCTGTCTCCAATTTCATAGACTACCTCCTTGACTTTTTTGAGTCTACATAACTCTTCTGCCTGGACTAAGCTACCTTCAGTCTATCTGAAATAAACTTAACATTCTCTTCTGACTCCTTGATCACATTTGGTCCAAACAACTGACGGTCTCCAACTTCATCCCACACACTCTTGGGGTATCACACATATCGAGACAAAACTCGTATTCATTTTGTCTGAAATCCACTCAGTGGGGTATCCATATCTTTTCCAGGGGTCAACGGTTCTTACAGGGTACTACCACCCTTGAAATGCACAAATTCATCCATAGACCATATTTATCATATCCTTGAAAATGGTCAAAAATCTTCTTCATAGAGTAACAACTCATAAAATCCATATCAGTACCAACGATGCTAACTTTATTCATTCTCAAATGATTACAATCTCTCGTTTTTCCATTACCTGTCTCAACTCAACACCTCAATATAAAAGAAAGTGTTCTCACTTCTACTACTCCATTTCTTTGTTGCAAACTCAACTATCTAGCACAAGTTTCCTTCTCCTTGGGGCATTCTCTGGCAAAGTGCCCTGCTCCATTACAACTAAAACATATTACTTCTGACAAGTCTCGAGGTTTCCTTTTTGGGCAACTGCTGAGGTAGTGCCCTGACTCCTTGCACCTGTAACAGGTGATATGACTCAGGTCCTTCCTGGAATCCAATCTGCTTCTCTTCCTGGACCTTTTCATGCCAATCATGGCTTCTATTTCTTGTGGGTCATATTCTACTTCCCCCGCCGGGAATTCTACTAGATCCCCATTCATAACAATTTTGGGAGATGTGTCCTTCTTCTCCACATGAAAGCAAGACTTAGTGCAGGGTTTACTTGGGTCTTCTTTAGGTGTGTCCTCCATCTCTTCCTTCATCACAGCTTCTTCTAAAATTTCCATGAGGGCTCCTTTCATTACTTCTTTCTTCTGCTGGATGGTTCGTTGTACCATGGGGTAAATGTGACACTGAGCAGGATAGTGGGTAGTCCCTTCACACAAGAAACAAGTAATCTGCCTAGTTGGGCATTCTTCAAGTGGGTGACTTCCTTCACAATTAGGGCATTCATCCTTGTGTTCTTTATGGGTGTGTCCTATTTCTCCACAAATCTTGCATGCACAAGGTTTCTTCATATCCTTTCCATAAGGCTTCAACTTCTGGGACACAAGCCGAGACTTTGGCAGAGTCAACGTAAATTCTTTCCAAGTGGTTACTCCTTGCCATCCATTGATGGTTTGGTACATCCTCCACCAAGTAGCAGCACCTTGTTCAAAGCACTGAAGAGCATGATGGGTCATATCCTTTCCGACTATAGGGTTATTCTTCATGTGATCCTCCATGTTCTGAATCCATTGGTCCGTCTCCAATTGACTCATCGGTCCAGAAAATACAAGCTCATCTCCATTCATCCTCTATTGGGTCCATGTGGGTTTGGGGTAAGATAAGAGAGAGGGAGAGGGATGCACACAATACAAACCATGGTTTTGAAAAGACAGATTTTATTTGTGGCTGTCGGAAAAACATCAAACAAATGACAGCTCACAAACGTCGCATCTAACGTAGGTATATAACAGGGGTTTGGTCTTTTAAAGGTCAATAAATCTTCAACGTCTCCAAACTCTTCAAGCCTTGTTCATGCCTCCAATGGCTTCTTTCGATCATGCTTGTCTTTCTCAAGTTCTTTTGCCAGATCAACTCTGTTGACGCGAGGTCTCTTGAGACGTCCTTTAGTATTCTGGAGATAGCTGCATTCCTAACTTCTAGGTTTCAACATCCTTGGCATGAATCATGGTCCTACTGTCCTTCAGTTCCTGACGAATCTCCTATATCTCAAGTTTTTACTCCTCTAGCTTGGCTACTTTCAGCTTTTGGATCCTGAGTTCTTCACGAAATGCTCCTTGTTAAATATAGCTTCCTAAAGGTCCATCTTAAAATCCTTCATGTAATACTCCAGATCCTGGTGTTACGTCAGCTAAGGTTAAAACTTCACCTCTTGCTGATAGGTGCTCCATCAGCCTTCTACCATCCAATCCTTCCATGAATATGCATGTTTAACTCAGCACGGTGAAAATATCATAAGCGGGCGATAACCTCATGGATAGCCATGGTTCTGCTCTTGTCATTTCCATGAGCTATCTCTCCATAGGTGATATCTCCTGACTTAGGGTTTTCCTTGACAGAACTTTGAGTTTTTAACTCTCCATGCTCCGGTCTTTCTCTGATACACCTTGATGTCGGGTATTGACAACTTCCATAGTCTGCCAAGTTCCATAAGGGTAGCCTTCCTAGGTCACACAAGTCTGGAAATTCTTTGGAGCCTCCAATTCTCCTAGTCTTCAGAGTCTTCAATAGTTGTAGTTTCCATTATCATAATGTATGGCAAAATCCTCTTCATTTCGAATGATCTCGGTTGTCCGATATCTTGTACTTCTTGGAGTGGTCTCATTAGTCGAATCTTCGTGTGGTCAAAAGGGAAAAGGGGTGTGGTCTCACTAAAAGGGGATATTTCAATAAGCTCAGAAGAGAAGAGAGGTAAAAGATCTTTTTTGAAAAGTAAAGTTTTAGAGAAAAATCTTTCCTATGGGCATGCCAGTTTCTAGGGTCACGTCCTAGAGTCAACATGTGCTCTGATACCATCTTGTAGCGACCCAACCCGAATGGATCAAGTCTCTGTGCTTAAGTGTCATCCCTGGATTGGTATGCTGACACACACAGTACTCGAGGATTTATAAAAGAGATAAATCACATGTATAAAGTAACATAAATACTATTACCTCAATCCAAATAACGGAAGTAACAAGGTTGTGGATTCCCATCAACACCAATGGCAAAATTGAGTGTAGAAATCGTAACCCTAACGTACCACTTACTCGTCATAAGATAATCCTGCAACATGAGACATTGCAGCCACAAAGGGTTAGTACATTGAATGCACTGGCAAATTCACACCATAGAGAGAAATGATGAACAATGGCTATCACTACATGCATATTTGGCTGGTGGAAAAGCTCTATGGTTATAATATTTTTGCGAAAAGCCAATTTTTCTCTACTGCAAAGGAATAAATTTTATTTAACTATCATGGTGGTTGTTAAACATTGAGAGTGTAGACACCCTCTCAATCCCAATTAAGCATCATCATTAAAACCCAACAAAATTAATGAAAGTCACATGATGAGATTCACATGATAATCCAGGTACTAGATACTCAATACGTCCATAACCGGGGACACAACTAATCATGATTAGTTTATACACTCTGCAGAGGTTTTCGCACTTTTCCCCACAAGACTCGATCTCCTCGGTTGGATTTCTCGCACTACATGGTGTTTGAGAAACGGATGACCGAGACATTGTCTTTCAGAAGCGTTTGCACCTTACGATGGGTAGACCGTACCACCTACTACCCCTACATCTGCTAGTCTACCACTGTAAGAGTTCACACGACTTAATCAACTATGCTAGAGCCCATAATAGCTTGTGGCTGCACACGGAAGTTTCTAGTATGAATAATCTCATGATCCCTCTGAGCCTGGGTGGCGGTCCATAAAAACAGGCAATCACTGGAATACCCAAGTGCCTAAACAAGAAATCGCTGGAATACCCAGGTGCCACAATCCACCCAGATGTGTGTTAAAGTTGCCACCTTAAGTAAACCATTAATTAACAATCTCACATCTGTCATGAATACTCTCAAACCCAATCCACGTCCACGAGCATAGCATTGAAGTATAAGCATAACGTAATAGTAACTCCCAAGGTTTGAATGTAGGGAATAGGTTCCTACCTCATCAACTACTTCCCAATACCCACATGTTATCAATTCCTACTCATGCAATGTTTGAGGTTGAAACTAATGCATAAAAACTGGGTATGAAAGGAATATGATCAAAGTGTGAACTTGCCTGCAATGTTGATGAAGTTGATTCGCACTCAAAACTCTTGATAGTTCTACTCGTCACACTCCGGTCAATCTATCGTAAGCAAGCAATAGTAACCACACATAAGCAATCAATCAAAGGATTAGAAAGAACGAAGAAGACGATTCGGAAAACATCAAAACCAAGCAAATAACTCTTGCAACATAAAACAATTTCTAACAGTACCAAAATTATATAAATTTGGCCTTGTCAGAAAGTTTAGGTCAAGAGCTTCGATTGGCAAAAAGAATCAACTCAAACGGAGCTACGAAACTCAAGTTATGATCAAACGAAGTTTGAATTCCAATCTGGTCTAATTCAAATTTTAAACTTTCAAAAACATGTTTGAGTTGGATTACTGGATAGAGGGGATCATAACAAAGAAGTGGGCGTTGGTTTCATTGAATTTGGATAAACAGGTAAAAAGATGTGGTTGTTTGAAGTACAGGGACTAATCGGTGAAGAAACTATTCACAAACGGGTCCTTTGAGGAAAACTAAAATAAAAGGAAAATCCTTTCGCACGAACGTTCACTACAGAAGCATGCACGACGAAAACTGTTCACTACAGAGGCTAAACCAGTGAGCGTCCATTAAATAAATCTAACTAAAAAGGAAAATCGACTAAAAAGAAAACCGAAGAAACCCTAAAAGAATAAAACCAAACCAAGGGCGGTTTATTACCGGTTCGGGCGGTTTTTTGGCAAAAACCGACGGCGGCAGTTTCCGGCGAGACAGGACGGCGGTGGCGGCGGCTCGGGTCCGGCCGGGGCGGCGGCTCCGGTCGTCCAGGAGGGCGGCGAAGGTGTCGGGGAGGGGCGTCGCGACGAGGCAAGGAGGATGGCGGCGTCGGCGGTGGTTAACGGTGACGGGACGGAGCGGGGCAGTGGCGGTGGATCTCGCCGGCGGTGGCGGGATGCGGCGCAATGGCGGCGGCGGTGCGAGATGCGAGGAGAGAGAGGGCCAGGGTCCTTGCCTTTTAAAGGCGGAGGGGGAGGCGATGGCGTGGGGAAGGGGAAAGGTGGCCGCGGCGGGAGGCGGTGTCTGTGAAGGACACGGCGGTGGCGGCGGCGGCGTGCCGATGCTGGAGTCGGGGACGAAGGCGGTGGCGCGCTGGGCCTGGGCCTGGCAGGAGCTGGGCCGGCCCAGTCGGCGAAAAGATTTAAAAAACACAACGGAAAATAAAAATAAAGCAAACTAAAATAAAATAGAACCTAGGCATATAATATATCAAAATTTTCAGAAAAAGATTTCCTACAAGCTGAACATTTTTCTAGAGTCAAATAAAATTCATACAAATTTAGATAAAGCAAAGAGTGCTACTGGTCTATTAAAATCCAACAAAAATCATTTTAAAAATACCGAAATGATTTCAAATTAATTTTTCTCCAATTTTCTAATGTAGGGAATCATGTTACCCTATTTTCCATATATTTTATTTTTGGAGAAAAATAATTTGAATAAAACTCAAATAATCCAAATTAAAAAATAATTTCAAATGGATTTTAAATTTGAGTTTCTTTGAAACTCCCAACTCATATTTCATATGTTTTGAAGAAGTCATTTTATCTTCTCTCGTGAAAATCATTGAGTCGCTTAAAGTTTCAGAATTGGAAATATTTCCAAATGGAATTCAAATATTTCAAAAACCCTTTTCATTTATTTAAATGGAAGAAGTCATGTCATCTTCTCTCTAGGGTTTTATGATGAAAAGAA
The DNA here is from genome assembly GCF_018294505.1 of Triticum aestivum. Taxonomy (NCBI): domain Eukaryota; kingdom Viridiplantae; phylum Streptophyta; class Magnoliopsida; order Poales; family Poaceae; genus Triticum; species Triticum aestivum. The sequence goes on from NC_057797.1 coordinate 122,616,470, forward strand.
TTTGAATTCACGGAGATCAAAATGCAAAAGGTGGACGTTTGGGAAAGTCCTTTTATTCCCTCTCATTTAACTTTCAAAAAGTTTTGAATTTCACTCAATAAATCACAAAACAATCAAACAATCAATCGATCTATATATTTCTTATAACATTCCAAAATTTAGAATTTTGGGATGTTACAATAAACCATTATAAGCTCCTAGTTAATCAAGCATGGCACAAGAAACTATGATCTCTAGTTGTCATTGCAAGCATGTTTATTCATAATAGGTTGAATCAGGAACGATGAACTAATCATATTTACAAAAACAAGAGAGGTCGAGTTCATACCAGCTTTTCTCATCTCAGTCAGTCCATCATATATCGTCATAATTGCCTTTCACTTGCATGACCGAACAATGTGGATAATAATAATAGTGTGCATGCATTGGACTAAGCTAGAATCTGCAAGCATTCAATAAACACAAGAAGACAAGGCAATATGGGATCTTGGTTAAATCAACAATAATGCATATAAGAGCCACTTCAACAATTTAATCATTGTCTTCTCCTATTGACCCCCAAAGAAAAGAAAAGAAACAAAACTATTTACACGGAAAGCTCCCAACAAGCAAAAGAAGAATAGGAAATCTTTTTGGTTTTTCTTTTTAATTTCTACTACAAGCATGGAAATTAAAACTAGCTAAAAGCTACAACTAATTTTTTGTTTTTCTTAGAGTTAACTAAACACACAAGAAGAAAGTATAAAAAGGAAATAAACTAGCATGGACGATACGATGAAAAAGTATGAGCACCGACATCTAACAATGAGTGTGCAAACATAAATGTAATGTCGGTGAGAAATACGTACTCCCCAAGCTTAGGATTTTGGCCTAAGTTGGTCTATGGCCACGGCCGGCCTGGCGGATATCCAAAATAATAGTTGGGGTCGTACTGCGATGCAGCAGCTATTGCCTCCTGAGCTGCAGCGTGGCGGCAAGTGATACGTCTCGAATGTATCTATAATTTTTGATTGCTCCATGCTATATTATCTATTGTTTTCGACATTATTGGGCTTTATTATCCACTTTTATATTATTTTTGGGACTAACCTCTTAATCGGAGGCCCATCCCAGAATTGCTGTTTTTTTGCCTGTTTTAGGGTTTCGAAGAAAAGTAATATCAAAAGGAGTCCAAATGGAATGAAACCTTCGGGAACGTGATTTTCTCACAGAATACAACTCAGGAGACTTGGACCCTAAGTCAAGCCAATTAATAGGAGGCCACGAGGTAGGGGGCGTGCCTGCCCCCCCCCCCCCAGGTGCGCCCTCCACCCTCGTGGGCCCCCTGTTGCTCCGCCGACATACTTCTTCCTCCTATATATATCCACGTAACCCAAACGATCAGATACGGAGCCAAAAACCTAATTCCACCGCCGCAACTTTCTGTATCCACGAGATCCCATCTTGGGGCCTGTTCCGGAGCTCCGCCGGAGGGGGCATCGATCACGGAGGGCTTCTACATCATCATCCAAGTCCCTCTGATGAAGTGTGAGTTGTTTACTTCAGACCTACGGGTCCATAGTTAGTAGCTAGATGGCTTCTTCTCTCTTTTTGGATCTCAATACAATGTTCTCCCCCTCTCTCGTGGAGATCTATTCAATGTAATCTTCTTTTTGCGGTGTGTTTGTTGAGACCGATGAATTGTGGGTTTATGATCCACTCTATCTATGAATAATATTTGAATCTTCTCTGAATTCTTTTATGTATGATTGGTTATCTTTGCAAGTCTCTTCGAATTATTAGTTTGGTTTGGCCTACTAGATTGGTTGTTCTTTCCATGGGAGAAGTGCTTAGCTTTGGGTTTGATCTTGCAGTGTCCTTTCCCAGCGACAGAAGGGGCAGCAAGGCACATATTGTATCGTTGCCATCGAGGATAACAAAATAGGGTTTTTATCATATTGCATGAAACTATCCCTCTACATCATGTCATCTTGCTTAAGGCGTTACTCTATTTTTAACTTAATACTCTAGATGCATGCTGGATAGCGGTTGATGAGTGGAGTAATAGTAGTAGATGCAGGCAGGAGTCGGTCTACTTGTCTCGGACGTGATGCCTATATACATGATCATACCTAGATATTCTCATAACTATGCTCAATTCTGTCAATTGCTCAACAGTAATTTGTTCACCCACCGTAGAATACTTATGCTCTTGAGAGAAGCCACTAGTGAAACCTATGGCCCCCGGGTCTCTTTCTCATCATATCAATCTCCATCACTTTATTATTGCTTTGCTTTTCTACTTTTCACTTTGCATCTCTATACCAAAAATATTATTTATCATCCCTATCAGATCTCACTTTTGTAAGTGATCGTGAAGGGATTGACAACCCCTAAGTGCGTTGGTTGCGTTGAGCTATTGTTTTTGTGTAGGTACGAGGGACTCGCGCGTAGCCTCCTACTGGATTGATACCTTGGTTCTCAAAAACTGAGGGAAATACTTACGCTACTTTGCTGCATCATCCTCACCTCTTCGGGGAAATCCAGCGCAGTGCTCAAGGTAGCAGCGAGCTGCCTCCGCCCTCCTCTCTTACTCATCTGCCTCCTCTCTGGTAATAAAATGTCTTCCTTTTGCCTGATAATCAAAGAAGGCAGGAGCAGGGAGAGTAATACGGACAGCACAACGTCTGTCAAAGATTAAGCGATACTGGAGAGGTGATTCATTCCTCTCGACAAACTGGTGGTGAACCATAGCATTAAAGTCTAGGTAAGCAGGAGGCAATTCAATATCATCATTACATATGGTTACACCAAGAAAATTAGCTAAGCGGGTTGCATAAATTCCTCCAAAGAAATCTCCATTAAATCTATTATGATGCAACCTACGTGCAACAATGGCTCCCAAATTATGAGATTTGTCTCCTAACACATCACTCCTAAGAATACTGAGGTCAGGGACACACATATGAAATGCTTCATCTTTACTATTTATGCACCTACCTATGAATAGAGCAAAATAATGTATAGCAGGAAAATGAATGCTCCCTATGGTAGCTTGTGCTATGTCTCTAGATTCCCCCACAGTTATACTAGCAAGAAAATTTCTAAATTCAAATTTGCGGGGTTCACTAGCACAACCCCATTGTGGAAGTTTGCAAGCAGTGGTAAAATCCTCTAAGTCCATAGTATAAGATTTTTCATAAAGATCAAACAGGACAGTTGGAGAATTACGTGAAGATGAAAATTCAAACCTCCTCACAAAGGAACTAGTGAGATAGTGGTACTGGCGGCACTTTTCTTCCTCGAAGCTCACAAGATCAGCATTACGCAAATATGCATTAAATTCTTCCTTAATTCCCGCTCGATCCATAAAGTTTTCCGAAGGCCATTCACAAGGCCTCACTTGAGCGTCCCTTGGTGGCTCATCGCCAACATCACACATTGCAAGCCTAGGTCCTTGCTTCCTTGAAGAACCACCTTGGTACATTTTCCTAAACATATTTCTTCCTCTGAAAAATTTCTGAAATTTTTAGTAACTTCAAATAAAAGTGAACCAAGCCCAACAAAATTGATAGCAACAACTCCTACAAGTGCCTAGAGCCCATATCATGCATCAAAACTACTTGGAACCATATAAATTTGACATGCAAGCTCAAGAACAGGGTCACCTAAGCAGAAAAAATATGCAATGAATAAAGCACTAGAACAAAAACTAACTGGACCAATGGAGGAGTCACATACCAAGGAACAATCCCCCAAGCAGTTTTGTGAGAGGTGCTTTGAGCAAGGAGATCGAAAATGGCAGCAAAATGAGCTTGGACTCGGGTTTGAACTGGATAATGGTGTTTGTGGGAGGAAGACGGAGTGTGTGGGTGCAGGAATAAGTGGAGGAGGGCCACCGTGGGCCCACGAGGCAGGGGGACGTGCCCTGGACCCTTGTGGCCAGGTGCTTGCTCCCCCTGCTGTGTTCTCAGTGCCAGATATTCTCAAATATTCCAGAAAAAATCATATTTAAATTTCAGGGCATTTGGAGAACTTTTATTTTTGGGGTATTTTTCTATTGCACTGATAATTCAGATAACAAACAGAAAATACTATTTTTTATTTTATTTAATATAAATAACAGAAAGTAAAAGGAGGGTACAGAGAGTTATGCCTTCTAGTTTCATCCATCTCATGCTCATCAAAAGGAATCCACTAACAAGGTTGATCAAGTCTTGTTAACGAACTCATTCCGAATAACATGGAACCGGAGAAATTTCGAATAACACTATGTTACCTCAACGAGGTATGCACATCCCCAATAATAAGAATATCATATTTCTTTTTGAAAGTAGGTAGAGGAAATTCAAAACCTCCAATAATAATCGATGGAATTTTTCCGATAGAGTTGATACTATGAACTTGAGGTTGTTTCCTCGGAAAGTGTACCGTATGCTCATTACCATTGACATGAAAAGTGACATTGCCTTTGTTGTAATCAATAACAGCCCCTACAATATTCAAAAAGGGTCTTCCAAGGATAATAGACATACTATCATCCTCGGGAATATCAAGAATAACAAAGTTCGTTAAAATAGTAACGTTTGCAACTATGATGTCTACTACACAAGCTTCTTCTTGTAGATGTTGTTGGGCCTCCAAGTGCAGAGCTTTGTAGGACAGTAGCAAATTTCCCTCAAGTGGATGACCTAAGGTTTATCAATCCGTAGGAGGCGTAGGATGAAGATGGTCTCTCTCAAGCAACCCTGCAACCAAATAACAAAGAGTCTCTTGTGTCCCCAACACACCCAATACAATGGTAAATTGTATAGGTGCACTAGTTCGGTGAAGAGATGGTGATACAAGTGGTATATGGATGGTAGATAAAGGTTTTTGTAATCTGAAAATATAAAAACAGCAAGGTAACTAATGATAAAAGTGAGCACAAACGGTATTGCAATGCTAGGAAACAAGGCCTAGGGTTCATACTTTCACTAGTGCAAGTTCTCTCAACAATAATATCATAATTGGATCACATAACTAGCCCTCAACATGCAACAAAGAGTCACTCCAAAGTCACTAATAGCAGAGAACAAACGAAGAGATTATGGTAGGGTACGAAACCACCTCAAAGTTATTCTTTCCAATCAATATGTTGGGCTATTCCTATAAGTGTCACAAACATCCCTAGAGTTCGTACTAGAATAACACCTTAAGAAACAAATCAACCAAAACCCTAATGTCACCTAGATACTCCAATGTCACCTCAAGTATCCGTGGGTATGATTATGCGATATGCATCACACAATCTCAGATTCATCTATTCAACCAACACATAAAACCTCAAAGAGTGCCCCAAAGTTTCTACCAGAGAATCAAGATGAAAACGTGTACCAACCCCTATGCATAGGTTCATGGGCGGAACCCGCAAGTTGATCACCAAAACATACATCAAGTGAATCAATAGAATAACCCATTGTCACCACGGTTATCCCACGCAAGACATACATCAAGTGTTCTCAAATCCTTAAAGACTAAATCCGATAAGATAACTTCAAAGGGAAAACTCAATCCATTACAAGAGAGTAGAGGGGGATAACAATCATAAGATCCAACTATAATAGCAAAGCTCGCGATACATCAAGATCGTACCACCTCAAGAACACGAGAGAGAGAGAGATCAAACACATAGCTACTCGTACATACCCTTAGCCCCGAGGGTGGACTACTCCCTCCTCGTCATGGAGAGCGCTGGGATGATGAAGATGGCCGCCGAAGAGGGCCCCCTCCGGCAGGGTGCCGAAATGGGTCTAGATTGGTTTTTGGTGGTCACGGAGGCTTCTGGCGGCGGAACTCCCGATCTATCACTACAAAAATAATACACTTCCGTGATGATACGTGTTTGTCACAGTAGGTCGCGTTTTTTGTCTTGCATGTACATCCATGACAAATTTATGACAGAATCAAGATAGTCATACCTGTGCTGTCGTAGAAGTGTTCCATGACATTACCAAAATTATCATCACGGAAGTGTCCACTTCCATGACGATAAATCGCGCGTCACAGAATTGCTTTCATCAAGGGTGACCGACACGTGGCATCCACCATAATGGAACACCGTTAAGCTATCGGTTCGGATTTTGGATCCGATAACCCGTTAACAGCCCCGACCAATGGGGTTTTCCACGTGTAAAATCATCATTGGTTGGAGGAGACACATGTCAGGTCCACGTTGGCATAGGTGTCACTCATCCAATGGGCGAGACGCGCCTATGATATGTTGACACGTGGACCGACCCATCATTTAAATGGGCCGGCCCAACTGAAGGCCCACAAGATTTTGCAGAACCTAATGGGCCGGCCCAGCTAAAGGCCCACGAGATTTTGCGGATCATAATGGGCTGGCCCAGCTAAAGGCCCACAAGATTTTTCGGGCCATAACGGGTCGGCCCAGGTAAAGGCCCACAAGATTCTTGCGGATCATAATGGGCCGGCCCAGCTAAAGGCACACGGGATTTCACCGGCATTAATGGGCCGGCCCAGCTGTAGGCCCACAAGATTTTGAGGACCCTAGTAGGCCGGCCCATTAACTGGCTGCCATGTTTTGGGCCAAATGCCGGCCCATATTTAATCCAGTCCATCAATGGTCTGCTACGCTCCGGGCCTAATAGTGGCCCATATGAGATCCGGCCCATTAAAATCCTACCATGTTCTGGGCCAAGTTACGGCCCAGATAAGGTCCGGCCCTTTTACAGGCTTTGGGCTCAATTATGGCCCATATCAGATTCGGCCCGTCAACTCGACACTATGCTTTTGGGCCCACTTGCTAAAGGCCCACTTGGTAATTTGGCCTGATATTAGTTTTGGCCTGTTAAGGGCCCGTTTAACATTTCGGCCCTATATTAATTTTGGCATGTTAAAAGCCCGTCATATAGTTGGGCCTAACTACGGCCCGGTTTGCATCCGGCCTACTCGCAGCGGATATCTGATTGGGCCAAACAAGGACCGGGACAATTTCGGCCTGTTAAAAGGCCGTGATTTGATTCGCACAATCATGGGACGGGGTTCATTTCGGGCTGCTGCCGGCCCGTGAGCTGTTCGGCACGTTTCAAGCCCAACCTACACCGTGATTGCATTACGGCCTGATTATGTACCGTAATTTTACGGTTTGGCCTGTTTACTGCAAAGACAGGATATATATACAGTAAAATAACCACAGCATCATGAATAAGAAAAAACCTAGACTATACAATAAAGAAATTACGGCATATTACATCCAATGGGCATCAAAGTTCGCCACTATGATAATAAAGCACAAGCAGACAGCAGATTACATACACTGGGCATCAAAGATCGCCACCAGTGCAAATAAGCACGCCGACAAAATAATATACAAAACCGACAGCACTTCTATAGAGTTTAAGAAAGGTTAGCCCTGCTGGGGAGCTGCAGCGCAAGCAGCTGAGCAAGATGATGAGACTGCGCTTGTTCAACACTTATATCTTCCTCACTCTGAAAGATAAACAAGCAGACAGATGACAGGTTTTGCACATAAAAGTATCAGTGCTAACAATTCATCACATTTCTTACTGACGAATAAAGTGACATAGTTTCAAATTGCATTAACACAATATGGTATTGTTCAGGTCAAGACATGGCAGGAAATGACGTTGTGAAGGAGTTGGCAGCTTCACGACACCACTGGATTACAGATCAAGAACTCATAAGTATCAATGGTTAGTGTGCTGTCAATTTATACCATTTCAGATTGGCAAAGAAAGAGACGGTTTAAATAATAGTAGAATGATATGACATTGTTCATAGTTAAGACATTGCAGAATATGACATTGTGCTGTAGTGGGTAGGTTCACCACACCACTGGATTATGGATGAAGAATAGAAGCATACATGCAGTGCAAAAGAAGATCACTTGCTCTGTATAGTTTAATTTACATGGTATGAAGAAGGAACTTGGTTGTACAACTGAAAACTTAAATTGAGAAAGGACAAATTTTTGTTTATGAACTACATAATAAACTTTAAACAAGCAATTTGATGCAAACACCAAAAATAAACAGATGTTGCAGTCATGCCTAACCTAATATATACAACAAAGTTTGAAGGCTTGAGATGGACAAACTTACATTATTGGTGAAGACAGGCTCTATAAAGGCCTTGTCCCTGCTGATGGGGGGGGGGCAATTCAAGAAGTTTACCACAGAATCTTCTTCAAAAGCATTGCCTTTATTCTACATTTTGTTAAGAGTAAATATAAATGTGATAATATACGAAAAAATGGAGAATATTTAAGATAAGATGAAGAGTGATGCTACCTAACCAAGTAGCTATAAATGTAAGTGCAGCGATACAGGCAAAAGGTACAGCCAAGAGCAATGCACATCTAAACTTCTTCAGTACCAACCTTATGGTAAGAGTAAATATAGATCTGATGTGTAGAAAATGGAGGGCAAAGGAAAATAAGCTGCAGAGTGATGGTACATGAACAACTACCTATCATTATAAGTACACTGATAAAGGACAGCATGTACTTACAAGGACAATGCAGAGCTAAAAAAACATTGGCATTGGATATATTCTACACTAATGTAACCATTCATACAGATCAGATAATTTGGAGCGAACAATTGATAAGCAAGCTATCATGCATACTACTATCACATAATGAACCAGGTATGTATGCAAGTACAGTGACCAAAGCAGCGGGCAGCATATTTGTGATATCATGTCGTTCTTGTCAAACCAGAATTCTTCTTCGAGCAGATTTCCTGCAAAAAAGATCCGTAAGGCACATGCGGAAAAGTAGAAGTTCAAATTGTCATGTGATTTCATAGACAGTACCTCATCCTGGGAACGAGACTAGTGCATAACAAGGTTTTTCCATTCAATGTCTTCTAAATTTAGCACAGGAGACTTCACCAGAAATTCGTTTATAGACTTGCCATCAAAGTGTGATTTCCTCAGGTAACACCGATACTACTGCAATGCTTCCTTGAAAAGCACAAGCAAGCTTTGCTCGTCATGACTATCCAGATTGACCCTTGCCTAGTTACAATAATGTAATGTAAATCATTGATGTGTTCAATCAGCAGAAAACAGGAAAATAATAACCATGAATAATAGTGCTTACACGTAAGTTGGACAGGAAGATGTGAAAATGGTGTTTGTCTTCACAATAATCTTCCGATGATGGGAATATATGCACTAGTCCCTAACAACATTGAAAGCATTGTCTTTTAAACTGGGAATAAATGGAATGGGTCCAATCTGCAGGAATTGGCCGTCTCAGCAGTTGGGATAGGTCTTCGGCCGGTGGACTTGCTGTACTTTTTTCTGGAGTGGGATTTTTCTGTGGTACAACTGGTGCTATGGCAAATGAAATCGGTATACCTTTTGCTGGAGTGCAGGTCCTGTGTGGTGGGGCTAGTGGCATGGTCAGTGAAGTATGGGTACAGTCTGATGGAGTCGGTCCAACATTTTGTGTCACTGGTTGTACAACCAATATAAGTGGGGTTGAGGGAGTCCTGGATTAGGGGGTCTCCGGACAGCCGGACTATATCCTTTGGCCGGACTCTTGGACTATGAAGATACAAGATTGAAGACTTCGTCCCGTGTCCAGATGGGACTCTACTTGGCGTGGAAGGCAAGCTAGGTAGTACGGATATGGATATCTCCTCCTTTGTAACCGACTTGGTGTAACCCTAGCCCCCTCCGGTGTCTATATAAACCGGAGAGTTTTAGTCCGTAGGACAACATACAATCATACCATAGGCTAGCTTCTAGGGTTTAGCCTCTCCGATCTCGTGGTAGATCAACTCTTGTAATACCCATATCATCAAGAATAAATCGAGCAGGACGTAGGGTTTTACCTCCATCAAGAGGGCCCGAACCTGGGCAAAACATCATGTCCCCTGCCTCCTGTTACCATCCGCCTTAGACGCACAGTTCGGGACCCCCTACCCAAGATCCGCCGGTTTTGACACCGACATTGGTGCTTTCATTGAGAGTTCCTCTGTGTCATCGCCGTTAGGCTTGATGGCTCCTTCTATCATCAATAGCGATGCAGTACAGGGTGAGACTTTTCTCCCCGGACAGATTTTTGTGTTCGGCGGCTTCGCATTGCGGGCCAACTCGCTTGGCCATCTGGAGTAGATCGAAAGCTACGCCCCTGGCCATCAGGTCAGGTTTGGAAGCTTAAATTACACGGCCGATATCCGCGGAGACTTGATCTTCGATGGATTCGAGCCCCTGCCTTGTGCGCCACGCGGTCACGATGAGTACGATTTAGCTCTACCATCGGACCGTATTCAGGAGATCGCACCCGCAGCCGCTCCGAGCCTCAAGTCGGAGCCAGTTGCGCCATCCATGGACGGGTGGATAGACCCCGTCACGGAGGCCGTATCCTCAGCGGCGATCGAGCCGAATATCGACCTTACCCTTCACGGGAGCCGTGTTGTCAAACTGTTGGATCCTTCCCCGGCCAATGACTCCGAACCGCCTGCGCCCGTGCCTATCAAATCCGACTGGCGCCAATCATGGAGTTCACCTCCACGGATATCTTTCAGCACTCGCCCTTCTGTGACATACTAAATTCATTGAAGTCTCTCTCCTTGTCAAGAGTGTCCTGGCCGAACTATGTCCGGCAGGATTGGGATGCGGATGACGAAGAAATTCGCCACCCACCCACCACCCACTTAGTAGCCACTGTCGATGACTTAACCGACATGCTCGACTTCGACTCCGAAGACATCGACGGTATGGATGACGATGGTGGAGACGAACAGGAATCACTGCCCACAGGGTACTGGACGCCCACTTCATCACATGACGTATACATGGTGGACACACCAAAAGAAAACGACGACGAGGAACGAAAGGACGCAACGAAGGGTTGTCCCCTCGACAAGCAGTCAAAGCGGAGGCGTAAGCGCTGCTCCAAATCCCACCTCGGCAGAAACAACGATCATATAGACCCAGCGTTAGAGCAGGGTGAACCATCGTCGGACCATAGCAACACGGAGAATCAAACCGAACAACCAGACTCTATCAAAGATAATAGTCCGGACGACATCACACCGGACAGACACCTGGAGCAACAGAATGCCCGTCAAAGGCTTGTTGCCACCGCGAGGAGTCTAAATAAGCAGAAGCAAAGGCTCAAGGCTGCGCAAGACACACTCAGAATCAGATGGAGTAAAGTACTCAACACAGTAGCGAAGTACGGCGGTAATCGCCCCACCAAGAGCTACCCGATGCAGAAGTTGCTACCTGAATTCAATGAGGAGGCCTTAGATCCCCCGCAACCAAAAATTAAAACGGCCATCTGGCCGGATAGACGACCTCACGACCAACATAGAGCGGCAAACAACGCCGCACATAAGCCAATACGCGATCCACGCGAGGGCTCGCATCAAAAGGACGGCGCGACCAGATCCATCTATGGACCACGCAAGCGCGCTCCAGCATACGATGCAACACAACAAACATCCGAACAACGTGGTACACCTAGATACAGGGGTGCCGCACACCCCCTATGTTTCACCGACGAGGTGCCGGGCCATGAATTTCCAGAGGGATTCAAACCCGTAAACAGAGAGGCATACGATGGAACAACAGACCCTGGGGTCTGGATTGAGGACTATATCCTCCATATCCATATGGCTCGAGGATATGATCTCCACGCCATTAAGTATTTACCCTTCAAACTCAAAGGGCCAGCTCGGCACTGGCTTAAAAGCCTCCCCAAAAGCTCCATTGGAAGCTGGGAAGATCTCGAAGACGCTTTTCGGGCAAATTTTCAAGGGACTTATGCCCGACCTCCAGATGCGGATGATTTAAGTCATATAACTCAACAGCCCGGGGAGTCAGCCCGAAAGCTTTGGAACATGTTTCTTACCAAAAAGAACCAAATAGTCGACTGTCCGGACGCCGAAGCCTTGGCAGCTTTTAAACACAGCGTCCGAGAAGAATGGCTTGCCAGACACCTCGGCCAAGAAAAGCCGAGAACATTGGCAGCATTAACAAGCCTCATGACCCACTTTTGCGCGGGCGAGGACAGCTGGCTAGCCTGATGCAACACCAGCGACCCAAGTACATCTGAAGTTAGAGATGGAAATGGGAAATCACAACGCAGCAAAAATAATAAGCGCTGGAATAAAGAAGACAGAACGAAGAGCACGGCGGTAAACACCGGATTCAGAAGCTCTCGGCCAAGTCAGCAAAAGCCGCCCTCTAAAGGCGCCAGAGATGAACTATCCAGCCTAAACAAAATTCTAGACCAAATATGTCAGATCCATAGCACCCCTGATAAACCTGCCAATCATACCCACAGAGAATGTTGGGTCTTCAAGCAGACCGGCAAGCTCAACGCCGAACATAAGGGGCGGGATACACCAAGCGAAGACGAGGATGAGCCTCGCAAGCAAAGCACTGGGGAACAGAAGAAATTTCCATCAGAAGTCAAAACAGTAAACGTGTTACACATGATAAAGGGGAGAAACAAAGCGGCACTCCTAGATAAATATGCCCAAGGCCTATCACCGCGGAGTTCTGCCACTGGCCGTCTCAACCGATCACCTTCGACCATCAGGATTACTCGGCAAGTATCCGGCGCGCAGGATGGGCTGCCTTGGTATTAGATCCAATAATTGACGAATACCACTTCACACGAGTCCTGATGGACGGCGGCAGCAGTCTAAACCTGATATATCAGGACACAATCCACAAAATGGAGATAGACCCAACGAAAATTTGCCACAGCAATACTACCTTTAAAGGAGTAACACCAGGCCTAGGGGCTCATTGCACGGGCTCCCTGCAACTAGAGGTTATATTCGGCTTCCCCGATAACTTCCGTAGAGAAAATTTAACCTTCCACATTGCTCCGTTCCAAAGTGGCTATCAAGCACTACTTGGACGCGAAGCTTTCGCTCGCTTTAATGCAATACCGCATTATGCTTCCCTCATGCTTAAGATGCCCGGTCCACGTGGCATCATTACAGTAAGTGGAAATATTGAGCGATCCCAGCGCACTGAAGAGAGTGCGGCGGCCTTGGCAGCCGCACACTAAAACGGCCTCACCAACTAAAGCATTCGATAGGTTGTCAAGACCACGGACACGGTTAGATGAGTTCGGCGCAGCTATATGTAATTCATACAGGTTTGATGGCCACACCCCTATTACAAATACAAGGGGCTCAACGCGCGTAGACAAGTGGCAATTTTTGCTCATCTTGAATTGTACATGGTTTCTTTAAACCTACCTTTTTGCACAACAACTTTTCACCTAAGTTCCTCTCTTTTACAGATGACCATCATGCTACACCCGTCCAGAATACGGCACAACGGAGACACAAGCGCAGACATGCAGCAGGGACCCATTCCAAGGATTCTTTTTAGATTAAGACCCTTCGTAAACCTTTCTTACTGTCTCTTGTTGATACACATCCCTCGGATTCTCAGTACTATTGAGAAGGATGCTGGCGTCTTGGCATGTGGCCACGTCAGAATAATGCACGTACCTGAACACCAGGGGCTTCTTACAAAGGGCACTGTTTAGGCCCGGTTTATACCATAAAGACCGAATACCTTAGGGAGTGTTCGGCGTCACGAGTGTGGCCTTATATGCATCAGCTCCGAATCATGTCGTTGGTCAAATGTTCGGTTTGCCAGGCTCCTGTGTTTTGTTGCCTTATGTTCCGCTCTATCGACTAAGGCAGCACCAGGAGAACTACTACGATTGTGCCCCTGTTCATCCGGACGAGCACCTCAGTAGAGAAAGCCGAAAACTGACTGTCATGATATAGCGTGAGACTAGTCAACCACTCGATGACCTATCAGAATGTTAGAATTCCTCCGCCTTAACGAAGGGCCATTTCCCGGCCAGGCATGTACACACCCCGAATTCGGGAGAGTGTGGAGCCACCAGGGGCTATATAGTAGCCCCACCATCAAACTCCTATGGCTAAGTGAAAGTGTTAAAGCATTATAGTCCGGTTACCTCGTTCGCTGCGCTATCACCTCCTTAATAGGACCAAGACGTTGGATTAAGTGTGAACACATGTCTTCTGCGAACACCTCCGCATTATATGTGTGGGGGTTGAAGCCGACGACTGCAATCTTTCAGGTTATATACATATATACATAAACGGCCGCACATGAGGCATCATATTACTTTCAGGCAAAAGTATAAATACAACCTTAATAAATTTCATAAACATTGTTTTTACAATGGGAATACATGTCACTCAAACATAATATTCTTCGAGCACTGGGCCTCTATCAAACAAGCACCCTCGAGAACTTCTTAGAAATAGTGCTCGGCAGCCACTCGGCCTATGGCCAAACCCTGTGCCGCAACAGTAGCGGCATCCATCTCCGCCCAGTATGCTTTGACACGGGCAAGGGCCATCCGCGAGCCTTCTATGCACACCGACCTCTTCATCGCATTAATACGCGGCACCGCACCAAGGAACTGCTGCACCAAGCTGAAATAGCTGTTCGGCTTCGGCCTTTCCGGCCACAGATAATCTACGACGGACCGCATGGCGAGTCCGGACAATCTATTGAGTTCGGCCCATTTGGCAAGCTGATCAGTCAATGAGAGCGGACGCTCTGGAACGTTGAATTGCGACCAGAGCAGCTTGTCCACTTCATGATCCGTCTAATCTCGGAAGTATTCGGCCGCATCGACAACGCTCGCCGCCAAGTCCAGATATGCGTCTGCCGAACTCCACAGCCGATCCAGAGGGGCATACCGCGGATCTCCGAACTTCCTCCGTAGCATAAAAGTCTTTCCAGCCACAATATTCCCGGCTTCACGCAGCTCTTCCTTCCTCGCTCTCATGGCAGAGCGGGTGTCTTTGGTTGCCATCATGGCCTTTTCAAGGTCCGTCGCCTTCGCCTGGTTTTCTTCTTCAAGGAAATGGCAACGGTCGGCCGTGTCTTTTAAATTTACATCCATTTCGGCCATCTTCTCTTTGGTCTCTCCATGCGTGACCTTCTCGGCTATTAAGTCATCGGCCGCCTTTAAAGCGGCAGCATTACTAATTCTTGCTTGTTCCTTGGCTCGGGCAACTTCCGCCCGAAGGGTCTCCATGGTGGCAGCTCCATCTGCAGTCACAACATATTAAAGATACTGGCGTTACGCTGCTCTTACTATGTGACATTCACCAGAAAATATCACTTACCATGTGCCTCGTCAAGCTGCTTATTAACAAGCTCGATGTCGGCATCCGCCGCATCCAATTGCCGCTTTAGTTTGGCAATCTCATGAGTCCGGCCAGCCACCGGAGCTCCAGCCACCTGTACATAAAGGCGGTTTGGTTATTACCTGGGACTACGATCCTCTGTTTGCCACCGTTCTCGACGACAACCAGAGTCTCAGGGGCTACTATCTACACAGGGCACACCTAAAAATGTGCGGTACTATCAAAAAGTATATCATTTCACATACCTCAAAGCCCGTCAGTAGACTCATAAAGGCCTCATGCAATCCGCTTAAGGCGGATGAAATTCTTTCCATCACTGTACCCATCAACATACGGTGTTCTTCTGAGATGGCCGCTCGCTCCAACAGCTCCCTCAGTACGTCCGACCGCATACCAGACGGTGCCGGACTCTTCTGTTTGCTCTCTTCAAGAGCCGGATACTGGGGACTTCGGGTGACCATAGGATTATCTTCTGGCCTCACCAGATCCGGCGAGGCCCTCCGAGACGACACTTCAAGGTCGCTCGCTTCTTGAGCCGAGGAGTCCGGGGGAGGCGTTTCGCTCTCCATCATCTCTGGAAGAAGATCCCCCGAAGAGTAGCTTTGCTGAGAAGGGCTGAGATCCGAACTGCAAGATAAATGCTTCGGTTATTTTCCTTGGAAGAAAGGTAGAATATCTTTACTATCAAGTATTTTTCGATAACTTACAGCTTGTTAGAGGGCTGATCTCCACATGGACTTTGTGTGACAAGAGCACCCTCCGGGGCCGGACCCTCTGGTGGAGATTTCTTCTCCCGTTTGGAAGCCTTGGCTTTCGGATCTTCAGAGGCGGTCCTCTTCCTTCCCCAGGGCAAGAGAATGTCGGGTTCTTCCCCTTTGTTATCCTCCCTCGCGGAGGCTCTCATTCCCTCGGTTGGAATTGGTAGCGGTGGGGGCCCGCTTTCGCCCTCATTATTCCCCCCTTTATCTTCCTTTGAGGGATCCAGGCAAGGTGCTAGCTCGAGCATCTTTTCCAGTACCGGATTTTCCAAACCCTCAGGAAGGGGGGCCGAACACCGAATCATCTTCGCCTTTGTTAGCCAGTCCTGGTCAAAGAGCAATTTCTCAGAATGACGTCATGATAAATGAAATACGGTGTGTTCGGCTAGAGGATTACTTACTTGGTCGGCGGTGCAGTTGCTGCTCAGGCCCACGTCCTCGGTAGTATCCGGAATCTCTATTTGGGGTCCAAAGAATGATTTATATATCTCCTCATGCGTTAGGCCGAGGAAATTCTGAATAGTGCGCGATCCTTCTGGACTGAACTCCCACATGCGGAGGGGCCGGCGTTTGCAAGGCTGGACACGACGAACCAGCATGACTTGCACCACTGTAACCAGACTGAAATCTCCTTCGAAGAGATCTTGAATGCGGCGCTGCAGTATAGGCATGTCCTTGGCTGGACCCCAGCTCAACCCTCTGCCAATCCATGACATCAGTTGTGGTGGAGGGCTCGAGCGGAAAGCAGGGGCAGCCACCCACTTGGCACTTCTGGGAGCTGTGATGTAAAACCACTCCCATTGCCATAATCCGGACACCTCTAGAAAGGAACCCTTTGGCCATGGAGCTCCATCAATCTTGCTTATTAATGCGCCTCTGCACGCTGCATGCTGCCCCTCGACCATCTTCGGATTGACGTCAAAGGACTTGAGCCACAGGCCGAAGTGAGGGGTAATGCAGAGGAAGGCCTCACATACGACAATAAATGCCGAGATGTGGAGAAAGGAATCCGGGGCTAGATCGTGGAAATCTAGCCCGTAATAGAACATCAAAACCCTAACGAAGGGATCCAGAGTGAGGCCTAGACCTCGGAGGAAGTGGGAGATGAACACAACGTTCTCGTTGGGTTCAGGAGTAGGGACGACCTGCCCTCGGACAGGCAGCCGATGCGAAACCTCGGCGGTCAGGTATCTGGCCTCCCTCAACTTCTTGATATCCTCTTTCGTAACAGAGGAGGGCACCCACCGGCCTTGAAGGCTAGATCCGGACATGATTGAAGGTCCGAAGCACCTGACTTGGGCTTTGGGTGTTAGAACTCGAGGCGGGGGAAGGATTCGATTGAGCACGGGAGGGAAAAAAGTAAAATCCTTGTCCCTTTATAAAGAGGATGAATATCAAGCGTCCTCCTAGTGGGCGTTTGGGACTTCCCTAAAATCTAGGAGTCCTAGGCACGGTTGGGTTACCAACGACCGTATTGATGAGAATCCCGTAATTAGGGGAACACGATCTCTGCTTTGACAAGACGTGCCAAGAAACCGCCTCGTGTTATGTCTGGAGCTGGTTGAAGAAAAACGGTTCGAATAATCACGAAGCCATGGCCTGATGTCATGTTGCCAAAGCGTGTCAGCAGATTAAGATTTGTGGAAATATTATTCTCTCTACGGTGGTATGTGGAATTTATTTTGCAGGGTCGGACACTATCCTGGTATTCAAACTCTTCTGTGATGTGTTCGGAGGAGGAACCGGCCTTGCAATGTCGAAGACAACAATGCGCGCCGGACTCATCGTCATTGAAGCCTGGTTCAGGGGCTACTGAGGGAGTCCTGGATTAGGGGGTCTCCGGACAGCCGGACTATATCCTTTGGCCAGACTCTTGGACTATGAAGATACAAGATTGAAGACTTCGTCCCGTGTCCGGATGGGACTCTACTTGGTGTGGAAGGCAAGCTAGGCTGTACGGATATGGATATCTCCTCCTTTGTAACCGACATGGTGTAACCCTAGCCCCCTCCGGTGTCTATATAAACCAGAAGGTTTTAGTCCGTAGGACAACATACAATCATACCATAGGCTAGCTTCTAGGGTTTAGCCTCTCCGATCTCGTGGTAGATCAACTCTTGTAATACCCATATCATCAAAAATAAATCAAGCAGGACGTAGGGTTTTACCTCCATCAAGAGGGCCCGAACTTGGGTAAAACATCGTGTCCCCTGCCTCTTGTTACCATCCGCCTTTGACGCACAGTTCGGGACCCCTACCCGTGATCCGCCGGTTTTGACACCGATAGGGGTGCTGTCTGATTTCTCCGGCACCACCACGTTTTTCAAGGACTTTGCTGGTGCTCCTTCAGGTTCAGCAATCACCCTCTTCCTTTTTGATGCCTGATGCACAAGAACAGCATTTGAGTGGAAAAACATGGTATGATGACAGATGGAATATGTATTGATAATGGATGGGCATGGCATCTCAACATATATGATGAGTAAACTAAGCAGATGGAGGTGCAACAAAGTAGAAGAAATGCAAGACAACATATGCAAGATACCCACAATCAATAAAACATTGCCAAATTAGAACAGGCACCTTGATGGGTGAACAGGACAGGCCATCTGCCTTTGACTCCTCGAGGTTAGAATAGTCATTAGGATCATATTCTGAACAAGAATCAACAGGTGGGGAGCGTATGAGTTTCATTGCATCCAGAATGGCACTCAATGCCTTGGTGCCAATTTTGTAAGTCATTGCAGTGTTTAGCTTCAAGAGTGGACTGCTGCTAGTGCGACACAAAGCAACTACACAGATCATAGTGTAGATATAACGGGAAAACATTAAGCATCAGAGTAAAACCAGCATAGTGGAACTTGCTGGAATATATGTGCTAGTATTGCCGGTACGGCTAGAAAGGCTTCGGATACCAACTCTCTTCAAGTGAAGGTGCGGTACTGTTAATATCAGTGTAACTCTCGAAGGCGACACAGCTCCTCGCATTTCCTTGCTATTCTTATAGGATTCAAGTGGGCAGGCCACTACAAATCCTATTCCTATGTTTACAAGATCCTACGAATCAAAGAGGCTCAAAGTGTCCATCACAACCGACCGTATAGACCTCTATGCTGCAAATGTCCCTGCTCATCTTCAGTACAAGGAACATACTGTACTACTATCATACTCCCTCCATTCCAAAATATAAGTCTTGGTAGAGATTTCCACTATGGATCACATACAGATGTATCCAGATACATTTTAGAGTGTAGATTCACTCATTTTTCTCCATATGTAGTCCATGGTGGAATATATACAAAGACTTGTATTTAGGAATGGAGAGAGTACATATTAAAGAAGAACGGAAGAGGAACATGGTAAAGAAGAGCAAGCAGATTTTGGATAATAAAATGTTGGTTGCGCAGTGCCCACACATGATGAACCGGAGCGCATTAAGAATGCAACTCCCAGCTATCTCTCGACCATTTCAGGCAATTGAATGAAGATCCTACGTCCCCTAACCCTTCTTCTTCCTCGTCTCTGATTCTTCCCATATAGAACACCACACGGGCCGCCGGCCGGACCACCGGCCCCCACTGCCTGTGTTCCTCCACCACCCCCACCCCCACCCGCGTCGAGTTTTCTTCGTTCGGCAAGGCCCCACAACCACCCGAGCCCCTTCGATCGCACCGGTGAACTCTGGCGAGCTCTGAAAAATCTACTGACCCAATTTTGAAATTTAGTCTATTGTGATTTAACTAGTGTGGAATATAAAAGGGGAAAACCATAAGCATTGGGAGTATAGTGTTGAGCGTGCCATGGCGGATCTAAAGGTGCAAACCGGACAAAGGCAACTTCGCAACCAAGACAAAAATCAGAGTAAAGCAGTGGCGATCTATTTTCTTGCTGCGATAAATAAGTTGAGCAGATACGAAAGAGTACCGCCTCTGGTGCGGTGCCATGTACGCATCTGCTGAGAATTTGACGGTGCTGCGGTAGCGATGGCTGTCGGCGGCGTGGAAGCAAATCTAGGAGGGTAGACGGTGGCGGCAGGGCGCGGTGGATGTCACATCCCTAGTTCTGGTATGGTCCTAGGCTTGCTTTGTGCATCATGTTTAAATTTCAAATGAAGTTGAAATGGGGATGTTGCAAACCCTAGCACCAAAGTTTTTTCCCAATAGGTTCAACTTTAAAATGGATTTTCAATGAACCCAAAATGCTATTCAAAAATGTTCATGCTCTTTGGATAATGTTGGGAACAACAACCAGAGGTGATGCACATTTTTGCTACTCATTTTGGATTTTTGAATCAATGCATAAATATTTGATTTGGAGCTG
Organism: Triticum aestivum; assembly: GCF_018294505.1. Classification (NCBI taxonomy): domain Eukaryota; kingdom Viridiplantae; phylum Streptophyta; class Magnoliopsida; order Poales; family Poaceae; genus Triticum; species Triticum aestivum. Next base: position 122,636,736 of record NC_057797.1, read on the forward strand.
TTTAAATTATATAAATATTTTAATGGCTACAAAAATGTTGGGAATTGGTGAGGGCCTCTGGAATATTATATCTAGATGCCACAAATATTTTCAGCATTTATGAAAGTGTTTTAACATTTCTTTTTGATAAAAAACAAATGTCAGAAATAGAAAAAGAAAACAGGAAATAAGAAAAACACCTACCCTTGCCACTTACCTGGCAGCCCAGCTGGCCAGCCCACCTGGCGGCCCAGCCTACCAGGGGCAGCCCCGTCTTCTACCTCTTGCCAGTAGGCAGAGGAGAAGCCGGGCACGACGCACGCGCGCGGCCACGCGCCTCGCCAGCTCCTGCTTGCCGCTCGCCGTCGACGCCCTGGCCTTCTATGGAGACGCCACGCAGGCCCCGACCCCCTGCCTCTCTCTCTCGCTCTCTCTCCTCCCCATCCTCTCCCCTGGTTCTCTCCCTCGCACGCATCGAACGCAGCCGCCGCTGCTGCTCACTGTTGCCGCACCCAGAGCCTCCCCCTCGACCCCTCGACGTGCCCAGTAGCTCCGCTACCTCGTTCTCGACCTCCTCGCCAAGCCAAGCGACGCCGGACGCCGCCGGACGCCCTCACCGCCGTCTTCTTCAACCTCGGGCCACCGAGATCGCCGGCGACCGTGCGCCCGCTCCGACGCTTCCTCGAGCTCTCTAAGGCCACCGAACGAACCATTGTGAGCTCCTGCGCGGATCCCCTCCTTCCTCCCCTTCGATTTCGAGCCGTAGATGTCGCCCCCTTGACGACCGTAGCCGCCGCCGCTTGAGCTTGTCGTCGGCGCAGCTCCGGCGACCAAATGGTCACCCCGGCGAGTCCAACTTGCTCCCCGCAATGCGTAGCGCCCCGCCAGACCTTCGCCTCGCTCGTTAGCACACCGCAGCACTAACCCGCACCAGCCCCGACTCCGGCAGCCGCCGCGAGCTCCATTCCGGTGAGCTCCGGCCTCCCCAGCTCATCCCACATGCTCCACTGGATGCGGACGACGACGGGCTACACCCTGGTGGTCTCCGCGCGCTGTTCCGCCGCCTGTAGCGCGTTCCGGTGAAGCACCGCCGCACAGTTTGGTCGTCGCCAAGCGAACTCCGGCGAGGCTGACGTGGCGGCTTAATTAGCGCTAATCCCCACCATTAGCCACCCCACCAGCCGCTGACAGTGGGCCCCAAAGCCAAGTCAAACCCTGGTCAGTGCGGGTTTGACCGGGGTTAACCCCAGTGTCACTAACATGTGGTCCCCACACATCAGGTTTGACCTGGTCAGCCCTGCTGATGCCTCTGTGACGTCACGCTGACGTAATAAACTATTTTCTGGATTTAAAATAAATTAGGAAATTTCAAAAAATAGTTAAAACTTCTAAAATTCATAGTAATTCAACCGTAACTCCAAATCAAATAAATTATATATGAAAAATTATCAGAAAAATGCAAGGAATCCATTTATGCCAGTTTCTTGCATGAAAAACCAACTTATACTTGCTGTATAAGTGAAAATGTAATAATGGCATGTTATATACTTAAATTGGGGTTTGCATATGAACCCTTGGTTCATATGGACTTCAACCAAATTGATGCTAGATGCATTAGGGCAAATCATAGCATCTTTGAAATGTCATATTCATGCATCATATTGTTGCATATGGTTGTTTATTGATTGCCGGCACCGTCCCCTCTCGATAGGTTCTACTCCAGAAGGTTTCCCGAGTACCTGTCTGAGGAGCAGTGCTTCTTCGTGGATCTATCAGGTAAGCAAACCCCCTTGAGCATCTCGATAAATCCCACTCTCTCGCTCCTGCTCCTTTTACTGCATTAGGACAACAACGATTCAAACTGCTACTTTCTACTGCGGTAGCTGAACCCATTCCTCTGCATTACCTGTCATTGCCACAGTAAATAGTTGAAACCCACTAGCATGAGTAGGAGTTGCTTGAGCCTTGATGTGCCTGCTCATCCATGCTTGTTTTTCTTTATGCCAGCTATGCTTAGAGTTGTGTCAGGTCTGATTCATCGGGAATGAATCGGAGTGGTGAACATGTCCTACCGGTAAAGGCTAAGTGTGTGAACACGTTTTGGTAAAGGTAGCGATGAGAGGCCATGTAGGAGTACATGGTGGGTTGTCTCATTGGAACCGTCCTTAAGCACTGAGTTCTGTGTATGTTATCCAAGTCCAGTTACTACCACACATTGGGTTCCGGTTATCCGGCCCCTCTCGGCTTATTAATCCACTTGATCTCTGTCCAGGAGTTGCAACTAGTTTCTGGCGTTTGTAGGTAGTGCTACTTGTCTACCAGGTGGTGTCCGACGGGACGGGCTTGGGACAGACTAGGCACCGTGGCACGGTGTACCAAGTGGCACCCGGATGGTGGGCTTGGGAACCCTGCACACATCGTTTGGGGCCGTGAGCGACACCCCGGCCGGATCTCCTTGCGGATGGAACCCGAATAGGCGATAAACCTGGACGAGAGACTTGTGTGGTTAGTCAGGTCGTGGCCGACACCCTCGCCCGGCTTCCGCTTGAAGGTTGCCGAGGTACATGACGTGTACAGGGCTATAAGTGGCGAGAGCATGTGTGAAGAAGTACACCCCTACAGGGTCAATATTATCTATTCGAATAGCCGTTTTCCTCGGATATGGAAACTTGGAGGACTTATGTAGTACATAGATAACTTGAAGTGGATACTCTAAAATCCGCAAGATAAGCGTGAGTGCTATGGATGGCCTTCTGGTAGGGAGACGGGAACGGATCCATAGTGGAGTATTGATATGGTGAATATGTGGACTCGTGTGCGTCTTCTCACCTCAAAGAAGTTTCTGATACTCGTAGTATAGGCTAGCCACTGAGTCAAAGCTGGCTTGCTGCTGTTAAACTCCACCACCCCCTTTGTTGATAATGTTGCATATGTAGTTAGTTCTGATGTAAGACTTGCTGAGTACCTTTGTACTCACGTTTGCTTATTTATGTTTTGCAGTTGGTTACACTAGTGACTTCGACGAGTAGCTTGTATCCCAGCTACGATCTTGTACCCTTGGGAGGGTCGTGTTTAGTCAGGCTTCTTAGTCTTTGCCTTTTGTAGTTGTCTGTACTCAGACATGTAATGCTTCCGTTGCTTGTATGCTCTGAATGATGGGTCATGAGACCCCTGTTTGTATTGATGCTATGTGGCTCTTCTGGGCCTTTATCTATATGAGTTTGAGTTATGTTGTGATGCCATGTTGTACAGCACATACTTGCATGTTATGCGTACGTGTAACGTGTATTGCTATGTGTGGGATCCGTCAACCTAGTTATTTACCTCTGGTAGCCTCTCTTATGGGGAAATGTAGTCTTGTGCTTCCATGTGCCATAGTAGTCCGCTACAGCCCGGTTCACCGGAGTCCTGCTAGCCCAGCACTACTGCTCCGGAACACTTGACTGGCCGGCATGTGATTCACTTCGTTCCTGTGTCTGTCCCTTCGGGGAAATGTCACGCGGTGACATCCGGAGTCCTGCCTAGCCTGCTACAGCCCGGGTTCCCGGAGTCCTGTTAGCCCAGTGCTACAACCCGGATTCATACGTTGTTGACCGACATGCTCGAGGTTGATTCACGTATGCCTGTCCCTGTAAGTTAGTGCTATTTTGGGTTCACGACTAGTCATGTCGGCCCGGGTTCTCTGTCATATGGATGGTAGAGACTCTATCATATACGTGAGCCAAAAGGCGCAAACGGTCCCGGGCCAGGTAAGGTGGCACCCGTGGGAATACCGTGCGTGAGGCCGCAAAGTGATATGATGTGTTACATGCTAGATCGGTGTGACTTAGGATCGGGGTCCCGACAGTTTGGTATCAGAGCCTGACTGACTGGTTACATAAGCCAAACTGGTCGAAGTTGAGTCTAGAAATGCTTTAGTTATATAAGGGAATTGATTGTGGAAGGGAACATAAGGCTCTTTTTACTCCTTTACCTCATGTCATTCTTTTTGAGTCAGCCTCTTCTTTTCTACGAGGGTTAAGGCCTAGGCCTCTCCTGTATCTCTCAGGATGACGTGTTACTAAACCGTAAAGTCTTAGGATTGTTGAGTTGTGTCTCTGTACAGTTCTACTACTTCCGTGTGTCCTCAGTTTGACCCAGAACCTTGATATTATGATGCTGATTGATTATGCTATTCCTTTGATGAATGTCTCAAAAATCCTTTTGAGCATTTACAGTAGTTATGCTGCCGAAATTGTCCCAGGATTTCAAGAGTTTCCAATTCTTTTGCATTACATTTCGCATCCTTATGTCGATGCTAATTCCATCCTTGTTTCCTTGGATCCTGTGCCAGGATATCGTCTGCTAACCGAGCTTCAGTTGCTCATAGCAAGAATCACGGAGATGGTAGGGATGAGGATCCTCCTGACCAGCCTTTGATGGTAGAGTTCTTGTTAGCATCCGAGAGGAACAAGCGTGAGACTAACCGCTTGCTGGCACAGATTGAGCAGAACACTGCACATCAGCGTAAGAAGTTGGTTTCCATCACTGACTTCATTGGTCTGAAACCACCCACCTTCCATCATTCCATTGAGCCACTTGATGCAGATGACTGGCTCCGAAGCATCACTCACAAGTTGCTTTCTGCGAACGTGGCTGAAGGTGACAAGGTCACCTATGCTACCTATCACCTGGAAGGTCCTACTAGTATTTGGTGGCAGAGCTATGAGGCTATGCTTCCAGCTGGTCAGATTCCTACCTGGAAGGATTTCACCAAGGCTTTTCATGAGGACCACATTCCTCAGGCTCTCATTGACCGCAAGAGTGAAGAGTTCTGTAGTTTTACCCAGGGTAAGCTGCCTGTTGATGCTTACAGTAGAGAGTTTGGAAACCTCGCCCGCTATGCTACAGAAGAAGTGTCCACAGACGCTAAGAAGCAGGCTAGGTTCCGGAAGGGTCTCAACCCTAAGTTGCATCGTGATCTCCACCTGCATCATTGTGATACTTTCTAGGCTCTTGTGAACAAGGCCATTAATGCAGAGACAGCTCAACTCACTTACAAGGAGTCTCGAAAGCACAACCGTGATCTGGGTTCTTCCTCCCGCTCTGGCTCTCAGAAGCGACGGATTTGGATTCCGAACTCAGCTCTTCCACCTCGATATGCACCGAGGCCATCCTATGTGGCGCCTCACCCAACCCAGCAACGTGCTCCACCCAGGCCTATTAGTGGACCACTTGCCAATGTAGGTCCACGTCCTACCTCAGGAACTTGCTTCACCTGCAGAGAACCAGGGCACTATCCACGTGACTGCCCTCAGTCCAGTTATACTCCACCCTAGTCTGAGAGGTCTGTTGGCCGTGAAAAGCCATCAGGCAAGATGATCAGTACCAAGCCAGCCTCCATTGAACGAGCATGTGTGCACCATGTCTCAGCTACAGAAGCTCAAGATGATCCCGACGTCGTACTGGGTATGCTTCTTGTCAATTGTCACCTAGCTTCAGTTCTGTTCGATACTAGAGCATCCCACTCCTTCATATCCGAAGGATACGCTCGGTTGCATGACATGTCATTTTGTGATATGCCAACTCCACTAATAATCCAGACTCCTGGTTCCAAATGGCAAACCTCCAAGGTAAGCCATGGTAATGAAATCCTTGTTGACAGACTGGTATTCCTTGCTTCTTTGATATCTCTCAACTCCGCAGATATTAACATCATCTTGGGTATGGATTGGATGACAGCTCATCATGCCAAGATCGGTTGTTACACCAGATCTGTTCAACTTACACATCCATCTGGCAAAATAGTCACTGTCTCCACTAGAGTTGCAAGGAGTCAACTCTATTCTCTTAATGCCAGCCCCCTTCTAGACCTTGAAGATATTCCGATAGTCCGTGACTTCCCGGATGTTTTTCCAGAAGAACTGCCAGGTGTCCCACCTGACAGAGATGTAGAGTTTGTCATAGAACTTATCCCAGGAACTGTTCCAATCTCTAGGAGACCATACAAGATGGCACCTTTGGAGTTAGCCGAGCTTAAGAAACAACTTGATGAGTCCTTGCAAAAGGGTTTCATCCGTCCCAGTTCTTATCCTTGGGCTTGTCCTGTCCTCTTCGTCAAGAAGAAGGATGGTACGGATTGGATGGTTGTAGATTATCGTCCTGTTAATTTGGTCACGATAAAGAACAAGTATCCGCTCCCCAGGATCAACGAAATGTATGATCAGCTCGCTGGATCCTCTGTCTTTTCCAAGATGGATTTGAGGTTAGGCTACCACCAAATCAAGATCAAAAATAGGGACATCCCCAAAATGGCCTTTGTCACTCGTTATGGTCAATACGAGTACACCGTGATGTCTTTCGGCCTAACCAATGCTCCAGCTACTTTCTCCCGCTTGATGAACTCGATCTTTATGGAGTACTTAGATAAGTTCGTCATGGTTTATCTCGATGATATTCTTATTTACTCGAAGAACGAGGAAGAGCATGCCGAACATCTTAGGCTTGTGTTAGAAAAACTCAGAGTGCATCGCCTTTATGCCAAGTTCTCCAAGTGTGAATTTTGGTTGCCAGAAGTGACCTATCTGGGCCACGTGATCTCTGGTAAGGGCATAGCTATCAATCCCGAGAGAGTCAAAGCCGTTCTCGATTGGACTCCACCCGAAACGGTCAAACAAGTTAGGAGTTTCCTTGGTCTAGCCAGTTATTGTCGTCGCTTCGTTGAAAACTTCTCCAAAGTGGCCAAACCCCTCACGGAGCTTCTCAAGAAAGATAAAAGGTTTGAGTGGACCCCACGGTGTGAGCACAATTTTCAGGAACTGAAAAGACGCCTGAGTTCTGCGCCCATACTCGTGCCACCGGATTTCACTAAAGACTTTGTTATCTATTGTGACGCTTCGCGTCAAGGACTAGGTTGCATTCTTATGCAGGATCGTCATGTGATTGCCTATGCATCTCGACAGTTGCATCCACATGAGGAAAATTATCCTACACATGATCTAGAGCTTGCAGCCATAGTCTATGCACTTAAGACTTGGCGACATTACCTTCTTGGTAACCGTTGCGAAATCTACACTGACCATCAGAGTCTCAAGTATATCTTCACCCAACCGGATCTGAATCTCAGACAGAGACGTTGGTTGGAGTTGATCTCGGATTACGACTTAGGAATCACCTACACCCCAGGCAAAGCCAATGTCATGGTTGATGCTTTAAGTCGTAAATCCTATTGCAACAACCTCATGTTGCAACAATGTCAACCACCCCTCCATGAGGAATTCTGTAAGATTAACCTTCACATAGCTCCTCATGGTTCCCTTTCTACCTTGGTAGCGAAACCTACCCTTACGGATCAGATCATAGAGGCTCAGAAGCATGATACGGGAATCTCCCGGATCAAGAAGAATATTTCCAAGGGAGTTGCCAACTGTTTCTCTATGGGTGAACGAGGTGTTGTTTACTTTGGAAACCGTTTGGTGGTTCCCAAATGTCAACAGATGCAGCAACTGATCCTTAAGGAGGCTCATGAATCCCCTCTCACGATTCATCCCGGTAGTACAAAGATGTATCAGGACCTACGCCAGAGGTTCTGGTGGACTAGGATGAAGAGAGAAATCGCTCAGTTTATTGCCAACAGTGACGTTTGTCGTCGCGTTAAGGCGGAGCATCAGAGACCTGCTAGCACCCTTCAACCTTTAGCTATTCCCGAGTGGAAATGGGACAAAGTTGGTATGGACTTCATCACCAGCTTTCCTAGAACCAAGAAAGGAAATAATGCTATCTTCGTAGTCATTGACCGTCTCTCCAAAGTGGTTCACTTCCTACCTGTTCGAGAGAGTATCACTGCTAGTCAGCTCGCTGACTTATATATCTCCCGAATAGTGTCACTCCATGGTGTTCCACTAGAGATCAATTCAGACCGTGGCAGTCTTTTCACCTCTCATTTCTGGGAAAGTTTCCAGAATGCCATGGGCACCCATCTTTCTTTCAGTACCGCTTTCCACCCTCAGTCAAGTGGTCAGGTGGAAAGGGTCAACCAAATTCTCGAAGACATGCTTAGAGCTTGAGTTATCTCATTCGGTATGGATTGGGAGAAATGTCTTCCTTTCGCCGAGTTTGCTTATAACAATAGCTATCAATCCAGTCTTAAGAAAGCACCCTTCGAGATTCTGTATGGACGAAGATGTCGAACACCTTTGAACTGGTCAGAAACTGGTGAAAGACAATTCTTTGGACCGGATATGATCCAGGAGGCAGAAGAGCAAGTTCGCATCATTCGTGAGAATTTGAAAATAGCCCAATCTCGTCAAAAGAGCCAGTATGACCGCTGACATAAGGAAGTGGCTTATGAAGTTGGCGACAAGGCTTACCTTCGGGTTACTCCTTTGAAGGGTACCCATCGTTTCGGTATCAAGGGCAAGTTGGCTCTGCTACATTGGTCCTTTTCGCATTCTCGCTAAACGAGGAGAGGTTGCCTACCAGTTGGAACTACCCCCACATCTTTCTCGAGTTCATGATGTCTTCCACGTCTCTCAACTCAGGCGTTGCTTCTCGGATCCCATCCACGGAGTGGACCACGAAACTCTTGATCTCCAAGATAACCTTACTTATCGAGAGTACCCCGTTCGCATTCTGGATCAAGCAGAGCGTGTCACTCGACGTCATAACATCAAGTTTCTCAAGGTTCAATGGTCTCATCATGCCGAGAGAGAAGCTACTTGGGAGCGAGAAGATCGTCGTCGACTTGAGTACCCTACTTTCTTTCTGCCAACTCCTGAATCTCGGGGCGAGATTTTTTTGAGTGGGGCGAGTTGTCACATCCCTAGTTCTGGTATGGTCCTAGGCTTGCTTTGTGCATCATGTTTAAATTTCAAATGAAGTTGAAATGGGGATGTTGCAAACCCTAGCACCAAAGTTTTTTCCCAATAGGTTCAACTTTAAAATGGATTTTCAATGAACCGAAAATGCTATTCAAAAATGTTCATGCTCTTTGGATAATGTTGGGAACAACAACCAGAGGTGATGCACATTTTTGCTACTCATTTTGGATTTTTGAATCAATGCATAAATATTTGATTTGGAGCTGTTTAAATTATATAAATATTTTAATGGCTACAAAAATGTTGGGAATTGGTGAGGGCCTCTGGAATATTATATCTAGATGCCACAAATATTTTCAGCATTTATGAAAGTGTTTTAACATTTCTTTTTGATACAAAACAAATGTCAGAAATAGAAAAAGAAAACAGGAAATAAGAAAAACACCTACCCTTGCCACTTACCTGGCGGCCCAGCTGGCTAGCCCACCTGGCGGCCCAGCCCACCAGGGGCAGCCCCGTCTTCTACCTCTTGCCAGTAGGTAGAGGAGAAGCCGGGCATGACACACGCGCAAGGCCACGCGCCTCACCAGCTCCTGCTTGCCGCTCTCCGTCGACGCCCTGGCCTTCTATGGAGACGCCACGCAGGCCCTGACCCCCTGCCTCTCTCTCTCGCTCTCTCTCGTCCCCATCCTCTCCTCTGGTTCTCTCCCTCGCACGCATTGAACGCAGCCGCCGCTGCCGCTCACCGTTGCCGCACCCAGAGCCTCCCCCTCGACCCCTCGACGTGCCCAGTAGCTCCGCTACCTCGTTCTCGACCTCCTCGCCAAGCCAAGCGACGCCGGACACCGCCAGACGCCCACACCACCGTCTTCTTTAACCTCGAGCCACCGAGATCGCCGGCGACCGTGCGCCCGCTCCGACGCTTCCCCGAACTCTCTGAGGCCACCGAACGAACCGTTGTGAGCTCTTGCGCGGATCCCGACCGTAGTCGCCGCCGCTTGAGCTCATCGTCGGCGCAGCTCCGGCGACCAAATGGTCACCCCGGCGAGTCCAACTTGCTCCCCGCAACGCGTAGCGCCCCGCCAGACCTTTGCCTCGCTTGTTAGCACACCGCAGCGCTAGCCCGCACCAGCCCCGAACTCCGGCAGCCGCCCCGAGCTCCATTCCGGTGAGCTCCGGCCTCCCCAGCTCATCCCACATGCTCCACTGGATGCGGATGACGACGGACTACGCCCCGGTGGTCTCCGCGCGCTCTTCCGCTGCCTGTAGCGTGTTCCGGCGAAGCACCGCCGCGCAGTTTGGTCGTCGCCGGCCGAACTTCGGCGAGGCTGACGTGGCGGCTTAATTAGCGATAATCCCCACCATTAGCCACCCCACCAGCCGCTGATAGTGGGCCCCAAAGCCAAGTCAAACCCTGGTCAGTGCGGGTTTGACCCGGGGTTAACCCCAGTGTCACTGACGTGTGGTCCCCACACGTTAGGTTTGACATGGTCAGCCCTACTGACGCCTCTGTGATGTCACGCTGACGCAATAAACTATTTTCTGGATTTAAAATAAATTAGGAAATTTCAGAAAATAGTTAAAACTTCTAAAATTCATAGTAATTCAACCGTAACTCCATATCAAATAAATTATATATGAAAAATTATTAGAAAAATGCAAGGAATCCATTTATGCCAGTTTCATGCATGAAAAACCAACTTATACTTGCTGTATAAGTGAAAATGTAATAATGGCATGTTATATACTTAAATTGGGGTTTGCATATGAACCCTTGGTTCATATGGACTTCAACAAAATTGATGCTAGATGCATTAGGGAAAATCATAGCATCTTTGAAATGTCATCTTCATGAATCATATTGTTGCATATGGTTGTTTATTGATTGCCGGCACCGTCCCCTCTCGATAGGTTCTACTCCGGAAGGTTTCCCGAGTACCTGTCTGAGGAGCAGTGCTTCTTCGTGGATCTATCAGGTAATCAAACCCCCTTGAGCATCTCGATAAATCCCACTCTCTCGCTCCTGCTCCTTTTACTGCATTAGGACAACAACGATTCAAACTGCTACTTTCTGCTGCGGTAGCTGAACCCATTCCTCTGCATTACCTGTCATTGCCACAGTAAATAGTTGAAACCCACTAGCATGAGTAGGAGTTGCTTGAGCCTTGATGTGCCTGCTCATCCATGCTTGTTTTTCTTTATGCCAGCTATGCTTAGAGTTGTGTCAGGTCTGATTCATCGGGAATGAATCGGAGTGGTGAACATGTCCTACCGGTAAAGGCCAAGTGTGTGAACACGTTTTGGTAAAGGTAGCGATGAGAGGCCATGTAGGAGTACATGGTGGGTTGTCTCATTGGAACCGTCCTTAAGCACTGAGTTCTATGTATGTTATCCAAGTCCAGTTACTACCACACATTGGGTTCCGGTTATCCGGCCCCTCTCGGCTTATTAATCTGCTTGATCTCTGTCCAGGAGTTGCAACTAGTTTCTGGCGTTTGTAGGTAGTGCTACTTGTCTACCAGGTAGTGTCCGACGGGACGGGCTTGGGACAGACTAGGCACCGTGGCACGGTGTACCAAGTGGCACCCGGATGGTGGGCTTGGGAACCCTGCACACATCATTTGGGGCCATGAGCGACACCCCGGCCGGATATCCTTGCGGATGGAACCCGAATAGGCGATAAACCTGGACGAGAGACTTGTGTGGTTAGTCAGGTCATGGCCGACATCCTTGCCCGGCTTCCGCTTGAAGGTTGCCGAGGTACATGACGTGTACAGGGCTATAAGTGGAGAGAGCATGTGTGAAGAAGTACACCCCTGCAGGGTCAATATTATCTATTCGAATAGTCGTTTTCCTCGGATATGGAAACTTGGAGAACTTATGTAGTACATAGACAACTTGAAGTGGATACTCTAAAATCCGCAAGATAAGGGTGAGTGCTATGAATGGCCTTCTCGTAGGGTGACGGGAACGGATCCATAGTGGAGTATTGATATGGTGAATATGTGGACTCGTGTGCGTCTTCTCACCTCAAAGAAGTTTCTGATACTCGTAGTATAGTCTAGCCACTATGTCAAAGCTGGCTTGCTACTGTTAACTCCACCACCCCCTTTGTTGATAATGTTGCATATGTAGATAGTTCTGATGTAAGACTTCCTGAGTACCTTTGTACTCACGTTTGCTTATTTATGTTTTGCAGTTGGTTACGCTAGTGACTTCGACGAGTAGCTTGTATCCCAACTACGATCTTGTACCCTTGGGAGGGTCGTGTATAGTCAGGCTTCTTAGTCTTTTCCTTTTGTAGTTGTCTGTACTCAGACTTGTAATGCTTCCGTTGCTTGTATGCTCTGAATGATGGGTCATGAGACTCCTGTTTGTATTGATGCTATGTGGCTCTTCTGGGCCTTTATCTATATGAGTTTGAGTTATGTTGTGATGCCATGTTGTACAGCACATACTTGCATGTTATGCGTACGTGTAACGTGTATTGCTATGTGTGGGATCCGTCAACCTAGTTGTTTACCTCTTGTAGCCTCTCTTATGGGGAAATGTAGTCTTGTGCTTCCATGTGCCATAGTAGTCCGCTACAGCCCGGTTCACCGGAGTCCTGCTAGCCCAGCACTACTGCTCCGGAACGCTTGACTGGCCGGCATGTGATTCACTTCGTTCCTGTGTCTGTCCCTTCGGGGAAATGTCACGCAGTGACATCCGGAGTCCTGCCTAGCCTGCTACAGCGCGGGTTCCCGGAGTCCTGTTAGCCCAGTGCTACAGCCCGGATTCATACGTTGTTAACCGACATGCTCGAGGTTGATTCATGTATGCCTGTCCCTATAAGTTAGTGCTATTTGGGTTCACGACTAGTCATGTCGGCCCGGGTTCTCTGTCATATGGATGCTAGCGACTCTATCATATACGTGAGCCAAACGGCGCAAACGGTCCCGGGCCAGGTAAGGTGGCACCCGTGGGAATACCGTGCGTGAGGCCGCAAAGTGATATGAAGTGTTACATGCTAGATCGGTGTGACTTAGGATCAGGGTCCCGACAGTGGACGAGACGGTCGTAGGAGCGGCGCCGGCAAGGTGGACGACGGCGGGGATGTAGCGAGAGGACGGGATGCAAGGATCCCGGTCTGAAGCCGTGGATGAGAGAGGTCGATCTCTCGTAATGGACGGCGGTGTCGGGGTATCAGCTTCGGCATGGTGGAGGAGGATGGCGGTGGATGGGGTGGCAGATGGCGGCGGACGGAGGAGGGTGGGGTGGAGAGGGTGTTTTGGCGCCCACGGAGTACGAATGGGGAAAAGGGAGGTAGAGAGGAAGGGGGAACCATGTATTCAGGGCGCGCTTGTCTCAAATGCAAGGAAATTTACAAACTTAGCCCCCATTTCAAATCTCTACTACATCACAGCAACATTAGTCGGTTGGGGATAGGATGGTAATCTCGCATACACCGAATATTTGCCGACGAGAGTTAGTTTTTGGCGCCCATCGTGTATGAATATGAATCGGGGAGGGAGTCGATTTCGGCCGAGGACACACTGTGTTTTGGCGCCCACCGTGTATGAATCCAGGTGAAACGGTTACATCCTGTTTGGGTGAAATTACAAACCTACCCCTATCGAAACCTATAGAAATCCAGCAGATAGGCTTTGCGTGGCAGGGGTAGGCAGTAGTGATTTCCATCTCGCAGATTTTGGTTTCGGGCAGTTACTGCGACTTTCCCTGCTTCGTTCAAATTTTGCAGAGTGCACGGTTACCATGCCAACTCAATTCGAATCCCGTTTGTATTCTATTTTTTCGGGCAGGATCCATTTTCAATTGGAATTACATTCTATATACATCATTTTTATATATACTTTCAAAATCGCAACACATTTTTATACATAAATATGGTTTACAAATGGCATGATCTCAGATTCATAAGGTTGTATCCATAAATTTGGATTTTCAAATATTTGAAACCACTTTATGTTGAAATCCAATGTATGCATTCCTCGCTAACTGTCTCCAATTAATGTGTGTTTCATGCGGGTTTTTTTTACTTCTCAAACATGTATAATGTGTTTCACACACGCAACATATAGTGTAGTCCCGTTTAGACATTAATTGCATATAAACCATGCATTGTTTGTAATTGAAGAATCTATGGATCACCAATATTGATAAACTACATAACATTACACGTGTGCCCAAATTCAAATGAATATGCATGTTTGATACACCAATTTGCGTTATGATATTATCGATGTCGTGATCTCCAGTTTAAATATTTGAATCCCCTTTAATCCAGATATTCGTCTCATATAGCTATCACTCATGCTTATATAGGACTATCTCTCTGGACCTATACGCGTTCATCGTCTCTTAGGTATCTCTCGTGCTACCTGTATGTTGACAATGATCTTTTATCTTCGTAGCACACTGACGGTACTCTCTCCCTCGACCTTCATCACTCTATCTCTCTCTAAGTATCTCTCGCTCCCTGCTATGTGTCTCTAACTATGATTCTCCATGTGGAATCTCTTTCTCTCACACAAACACAAAACTTTGTCTCCCGGGGTCTCATTTCTCTCTACTATTCTCATGTGTGCCACTCGCACACCCCTCATACAGAGATGTCTTTCGCTCCTTAGATATGAGAACCTAAGACTCTTCCTCTTCAATATCTCTTTCTCACACACAAACACAAACTCTGTCTCCCAAGGTCTCATATTTCTCCATTGTTCTCTTGTATGTCGCTCACACACACCCTCTCTCCCTAGAGATATCTTGCGTTCCCTCGTATGTCTCACTAGCTATCACTCTCGTTGTGAAATATCTTTCTCTCTCGTAGACACAAAACTCCGTCTCTCTGGATCTCATTTCTCTCTGATATATGTTTGTATGTGACTCACATGCACCCTCTCTCTATCTCTCTCACACCCACACACATAACCCAGCCTTCTGATCCACTCGACTCCTATCTCTAACACACACTAGCTAGCATCTTTATCTTTCTATTTATCTGTTTCTCCATCAACCTTCTTTCTCGCCCTCACTCTTGATTCCTATCATGCACACTACATATGTTTCTCTCTACATGCAGTCAAGTGCCCTCTCACACACACATATAACTTCACCATTTGAACCACCTGACGGTCATCTCCAACACCCAAACTAGCGGATGTCCCTCTAGCTAGCATATCCATCTTTGTATCTATCTGTAGTTTCTCCGTCAACATTTCTTTCTCACACGGAGTCTTGCTTCCTATCACCCACACTATATATGTCTCTGCATACATATGCATTTATAGGTTGGTCGCTTTTGCACAATCGTTGCGCATCACTCCCTCTGCTCGCCATAGATGCATGCTCCAGCCCACGCCACTATCTCTTAAAGACAAAAACACATGCTCAATTGTCGGGCCTTCTTCCCTGCATTCTCACATGCATGCATATTGTCATACCGATCCGTCTCTACCATGTTGTTGATCTTATGACTTATGTCTTCTTTCTTTTATCTTGATCATGCGCGTGCGCAGACACACACATCCCACGTATACATGTATACCTCTCACACATGCACGTTCAAGGTCTCTATGTCTCCATACGTAGTTAATTACCCTCAATCCTAACGCCACATCGAATCGTTCTCCTCTTTTGTGCACATAACTTCCGCCTGGATGGGTAAAACACACACTCACACTTAACAATCTCCTTCTAGCTACCCCCCCCCCCCCGCCCTCCTCTCACTCTTCCCCTATATCCCCGAAACCAATAAGACCATCCCTTTGTTTAATTCCCGCCTACATGCACCATCGATATATAGTAGTCTTCCTCTGTGTCTCTCGAACAAACACGTTCTCTCGATGTTGACTCCTCTCACGCACACACACCTTCTCTTTCCTCTCTATGGGCATTTTCTCTCTCGCACCCCATCGTTGGTGGCCTCTGCCATACACATCACCTCTCTATGATGAAGCCATGCACACTTAAATTACATCCGCCACAGAGGACCCCGCGACACACACACACACACACACGCACACACACACAGACACACACACACACACACACGCACCCCCCCACACACACTAAGACTACTTCTCTCTCTCACACACACAAACACACACACACACACACACGCACGCATGCACGCACCCCCCCCCACACACACACACACTAAGACTCCATCTCTCTCTCTCACACACAAACTAAGACTCCATCTCTCTCTCTCTCACACACACACACTAAGACTCCATTTCACACACACATGCTCTAGGCGGAGCATTTGTTCCTACCCCCCCCCATCCAACCTTACCCGTATGATAAACAATCACCTTTATTTACTTGCATAACATGGACAAATTCCACTTTACTTAAGTAGTCAGCAAACTTATCATCTGTACCCTTATAAAAAATGAGTTGGCAGTGATGGTGTGCCTGCCATCTTGTAATACAGACCGCATGATCTATATCTGAGGATAGAAAGCAAACTGTGATAATTTTACAAAAGATACCCGCACCTCTCTCCACATCATTATCTCCCGCAACCCCATTGCTCAGCAATTAAAAAAGGAATAAGTCTCTGGAACAATCTAGCATGCATGGTGGCCACTGCCGCCTGCCGGCGCCGTCCATCCCCATGCCTCCGCCCATTCCGACCACCAGTCACCACCACGCTCCACTCCTCCTCACCTTATCTCTCATCTTTCATTTTTTCGATGACATTCTTGAGATACCAGTTTTCTGATAAAATTCTCGAGATATCATTAGTTTTTACACATAGGATTACTCCTGCATGGGTCAATCACAACAGGTGTTTTGTAAAAAATGCATATTGATGTTCCCTGCAATGCACGAGAATCTTGCTTGTAATTATATAACGCAAATCACGAGCAGGAAGTGACATTTTTTTGGCATAACCACGTTAACATGGCCACGTAAATCACTAGATAAAGTAAATACCATTGTACTTATATCCCGATGCAAAAGGTTGACTACATGTCCGAAGAGTAGAGTCGCACACACGCTCTCTGTCTCTCAGAATCTCTCTCACACACACCAGTCACGTGACGCCCACTTAAGCAGACACGTATGTTACAATTTGTGCACCCGCGGGTACACGTGATGCTACGCATTTATTTAAGCCGAAAGGCGAACCCAAACAGTAGCTGCATTCATTCCCCTCCTGCCGCCTCTTCTCTGGTCACCGTCGCCCGGTAGCCATGGGCCGGCCGAAGGTAACAACATACGCCATACTCCCGCCAGAGCGGCGTTTTAATATGGAAATTTTAGTGGTCATGCATGCATCTTTTTGTGCTAGCACTCCTATATAAGGGTTGACCGGTCGCTTCCCGCGGACGTGCGCGGGCGGTGGAAGAGGAAGGAGAAGGGAAGCGGGCTGTGGAGTAACGTTTTTTACCACAATTTCTTAGGAAACTGAGTGCAATAATTGAGTAGTTTTGCAAACTACCAGTACTACACCTGAAACGGTTCAAAACCTATACTCCCTTGCCAGCGCGTGCTTCCCACGTGAAACGGTCAGTGTCGCCCTGGAGCGTCAGTGCCGCATTAATGCCCGGCCAGAGCGGAGGCGATCTCTCACTAGCGTCGGCTTTGAAGTGGCACGACGGCCGAGAGAGCGCCGCTTCCCGGTGCACGCGACTGCTCCACGTCGAGACTGGCCATAGGCCCTGTTTGGTTCCAAGGATACTATAACACAGTTAGAGTTAGAGTTATTTTCTAGCCCACTCTAACCCAAATAAGCATCTCTCCATCGAGATAGTTGGGTTAGTTGAAACTAACCCACTCTAACCCTCCTTGTTTGGATACTTTTGGGTTATTTGAGCCTCCAACTAACCCAAACTAGCTCTAACCCCATGATCCAAACAGGGCCCATGGGTTAGAGTTAGTTTGAGCTAGTTGGGGCTCAAATATCCCTAAAGTATCCAAGCATGAGGGTTTAAATTGGAGCAAGTTGCACCGAACCCACCAAGAAAAACTATCCCACCTAAGAGGTGCTAACTGGAGATAGTTCTCATTGGGACCACTGAAAAATCACTTTTCTCTCTCCGTGAAGTACATTTATTGTCAATCTAACCCTGTCACCCAAACACCTCTTTGGCTATAGTTAGTCCAGGGTTAGTCATGACTTAGTCTAACCTCTAGCTAAGTTAGAGTATCAAACAGGAGCAGTACAGGACATGCAAGTTTCTCAAAGCACACAGGCGAATTCGTACATGAAAGGATTTTTTCTTTTTGAAAACGGAACGTGAAAGGAATTTTTTTAGAATGCTCTTGGCATGTCGCTAACATGTGATAGTTAACTGACCTCAATAGACAGCAGAAACGCCAGCCCGCCGCACTTTGATAGAGACGAGGAGGGAGAAGGGATACAGGCTGCTGGATTACTAGAGATAGTGTCGCACGGAAGCCAAGAAATATTGTGATAGTGCGGGTTAGCCATGTACTAGTATGATGTAACTACACTGGGCTGCCGTGTTTCGTACTCTTCCAGTCCACCGTGGAGATGATTGGTTAATTTTATATCGCCGAATAATATTAAATATTATGAGTGCAGACGCTCCACCACGAGGTTCCTTGCTCCTTCTCGGTCGTCCGGAATCTATGTTCTTCCACTCTAATTTTTTTATGTGAGCTTTGTTCATCCTTTTGCCAACACGCGAGACATCTAGCATCAAGGTGCACGTATTATGCAAGGATCGTTCCATCTATATGAAGAACATGTGGGACTGGAACTACGAGACGGACATGTACCCAGGAGTGGACGTACGAACCTGAGTAATGTAGCGCAGTAAGTGAAGTAGAAAGACACAAATGGTATGAACATGTGTGGCATATAGGGTGTGTTTGGTTGTGTTCTCGTCTCAGCATAGTTGTTCCCTCTTCATGCATGCTCAACTCAACACCCCTCTTCATGCATGCTCTCTTCATGCATGCTTCTAGTGTATTTGTGCTAAACTAGTGTGGACTCATGCACCCTCCATACACTCTACCAAACACCCAAAAGTAGGTCGAGAAGGGAACTCTTGGGCGGCATTTGTCTCTTACTACGTACTACCACTAAATGTTGTACGTGCAATGCACGGTGATGTTATGGAGTATGTGCCTAAGTTCTCTACTACTACTATATTAGTTGGAGGCACATATTAACTTTTATATTTGTTTACGTGTATGCCCCGAGACCTTCCAACTAGACGTGTCTTTCTCTCCAGGTCGCACTTTGTATCGTTCATACCACTAACTACTACTACGTGTGGTCTCCGACCCAGAAGTGGAAGAAGTGGAGACACTCTACCATGATGTTTTTTACGCTGGGCTCTACCACGCTGTTCATGTCCCACTCCTTTCGCTGACGTGTGGGACCTCCAGCACGTGTCGTGTTTGGCACCCTTCGTCGTAAGAGTTGAAACGCTAGCATTCATCAGAAATAAAAAATACTAATTATAAATTGGCAGTGATACTATTTTTTGCGAACCAATCAGCAGTGATACTATACCATGCGTTTTCCTTGCTCCTCGATACCGGAAAGAATACTTCCGTTCGCCAACATGTGGGACGTCGACCATCCTGGTCCACTTTCCATGCACGCAGAACTCCAAGGGAGAGTCACCCAGGTCGTCGCGCCGCAGTAACAATGACTAATGAGCCGTCAAATCACAGTCCCACTTCCCACTTTGAAGTTGTTCGGACGAAGGAACCATCATGACTTCGCTGAATTCTGCTTCTTCAAGAAAACTTACTGTACCCGCAATACTGCTACTGAAAGTGCTAGTGATCGACTAGAGGGGGGGTGAATAGGCAATTTTTATGAAAGTCTTCAAAACATGGAAGTTTCAAAGACAAACGATAGAAATAAACCTATTACCATGCAATGGAAGGTAGACTACACTAAGCAAGCCATAGTCAAGTATTCAATGAAATGAAAGCACAAAGACTAATAGCAGCTAGGCAGTATAGATCAGGATGGAAGATAGTATGAAGCCAATCAGAACAAGCAGTCACACAGTGAAGACAAATAGATAATGCAAACAGGCAATGACTTCACAAGGACCAATCTGCAAATAAAGAGATGGGAAGGATAGAACCAGTGGCTCGTTGAAGACAATGATTTGTTGGACCAGTTCCAGTTGCTGTGACAACTGTACGTCTGGTTAGGGAGGCTGAGATTCAACTCAGAAGACCGCGTCTTCACCTTATTCCCCTTGAGCTAAGGACACCCAGTCCTCACCCAATTTTTTTGACTATATACTGCAAGGCAACAAGGCATGGTCCTTTATTAAAACCAAGAGGTAAAGAATACAAAGTTACAAGATAGAAACAAATAAAGAGAAGAGGCTACTTACAAAGAGAGATTAGGGTAAGGAGGCTACCCAAGAAGTTAGGCTATCTCGATATTTACACTTGATTCTATGAGCTAAAAGAGAAATATCATGAATAAAATTCCTCCTCCAAGATCTGAAAGTGGGCAACTCATTTCTGAAGATCCTTCCATTCCTTTGAGGCCAAATATTCCAAGTAGCCGCAAAGACTACCTCAGTGAAAAAAGGATAACCAAAATCCCTCCTGGCCGTGCAAGCCATTTCAAAAGTAGTCCTCGCCCAATTACTCTGGTATGTCTTCAAGGTAGACTTCCAAACCTTCACAGACTTCGTTCACCGGCGATCCACAAAGACTCTTGGATGCTCAGAACGTGACGCCTAACCGGCTGGAGGATTCACAGTCCTCAAGTGTAATAAGTCTTCAGATCACACAGACAGGAAGACTTCAGTGATGCCTAACACTCTTTGGCTCTGGGTGTTTAGGGCTTTGTCCTCGCAAGTATTTCTCTCTCAAAGGCTTCGAGGTGGGTTGCTCTCAAATGACAAAAGCCATGCACTAACTCTGAGCAGCCAACCAATTTATGGTGTAGGGGGTGGGATATTTATAGCCACTAGGCAACCCGACCTGATTTGTCCGAAATGACCCTGGGTCACTAAGGAACTGACACGTGTTCCAATGTCAGATTTCAAACACACACGGCAACTTTACTTGAGCTACAAGCAAAGCTGACTTATCCGGCTCTGGATAAGATTTGCTCTCATTGTCTTCACTCAAAGCCATAGGATTTTGGTTAAGCATCACTTCAGTCATTCTGACTGGTTCACTTGGACCCCACTTAATAGTACAGTGGTTCCTATGACTCAACAAAGAAGAAAAAGAACGACAAAACAACTAAGTCTTCGCGCTCCATAGTCTTCACGCGATGTCTTCTCTTGTCATAGTCTTCAATGTGAATGTCTTCACATACCACCTTTGACTTCAATGTCTTCATACATTTTTAGGGGTCATCTCTGGTAGGAAAACCGAATCAATGAGGGCCTTCTACCTGTCTTATCCTGCAATTCTCACAAACACATTAGTCCCTCAACCAGGTTTGTCGTCAATATTCCAAAACCAACTAGGGGTGGCACTAGATGCACTTACAATCTCCCCCTTTTTGGTGATTGATGACAAACTGGTTGAAGTTTTCAACGGTGATAGAAATATGTGAAATTGTAAAGGATTTAAGTATTGTCTTCATAAGTAGCAGAAAGGCTCCCCTAAAGATGTGCATATAAGTATTTTGCTTTTGAATGCAAATGCACATGGCAGGTTGTACTTGCGGAGCTCCTCTTCTACTTATGAAGACAATTCATCATGCATGAAATGATATGATAAAGATAATGACATGCATAATGAAAAATGGACGTCTGCAAAATGACTTCGTGCGGAATTTATCGTCGCACATGCGGAATTTATCATCGCATCACATAGTGTCGAAAAAGGTAGCAGACGACCATCAAGTTTAAGTGTTACAACTCAAAACGAACCAAATGTTTCAAAAGCTAGAGTTGTAAGCACTTGGCAAAAGTAGCAAAAAGTAAAGCAACCACCCATATGGACCCGCTTGAAGACTATCAACTCATATGCTTCTCCCCCTTTTGTCAGTAATGACCAAAAAGGTTTGAAGACATAGAGCTTCTACTCATTCCCATGAGGTGCAGACGAAGCAGCAGGGTCGTCGTTGAGGTTCGGTGGTTCAGAAGAACTTGGTGTAGTGTCGAGACGCGCTGAAGGTGGAGGTGGTGAAGTGGCATCATCTTGATCATCGATAACTCTGGCATTCACCGAGGCAGCTGAGGAAGAATATTTAGAGTCTTCAAGGGAGGGAGTCCGACGCAAGTGAGCATTCCTTGGAGGAGTGGAGTCAAACTTGAATCTTTCTGTGAAGCCATTGTCTTGAAGATCTTCTTCAGCAGTGAGGAAAGTCAAACTCTTCCAAGACCTCCGACAGGTTTCATGTGTGACAAAGGCATTCTTGGTGGCAAGATTGCGAATGCGATTGATGTCCACCAAGAGGCTTTGCATCTGACGCTTAAGCCAGTCATGATGCTTATCATGTTTCTAATGTAGCGCGACAAGAAGCTCTCGGTCATTGAGAACACGAGATCGCTTCCGATGCCTTTGGGCAATGGTGCTACCAGTGGCGTCAGTTTGGGCGCGAGGGGCGCGTGTGTTACCAGCCAAGGGATAAACACGAGAGACTGCCTGAACTCCTTCAATGGGCTGGGTGAAGCTTTGATGATCAATGTTGTGACGATAGATTGGATCCTTAGCAGGCTCTGGGTAAATAGCTTCAACAGACAGATCAACCTCTGGCAAGGATACAAGATGATTGCACGCAGACGGCTAAGAGTTGAAGGCAGAGTGAAGCTTGATAAGGCGCATTACCCATGGAGCATAGAAGTTCAGACCAAAAATGTCGGAGCCAGATGCAGCCAACTACCTGATGAAGAAGTCCTGAGCATTGAAGCTTATGCCATTGAAGATATAGAAAACCAAAGTCTTCATTGCTCCTTCAAGCTTTGCTGTAGATGAATGTCCTTTGATAGGCCAGAGAGTTTTTCTGATGATATGGTAAATGGTGCGGGGCAGATACTCTAGGTCTTCAACAAAGAATTCGGTTGGGTATTCAGCATCGTGAGGCAAAGGCTTCATCATGCTCAGCATTTGGCT
This sequence comes from Triticum aestivum, assembly GCF_018294505.1. Taxonomy (NCBI): domain Eukaryota; kingdom Viridiplantae; phylum Streptophyta; class Magnoliopsida; order Poales; family Poaceae; genus Triticum; species Triticum aestivum. The sequence continues at coordinate 122,659,550 of NC_057797.1, forward strand.
CATGTTGGGTTCTGGCTTCTGGAAAATGCTCTCCAAAGCATTCTGGTGTTGTTGACAACCTGGTTCATAGTATTCACCAGGAGTGGGCAGGGCTGTGAGCTCAATGATGTCTTGAGCTTTAGCTTCATGATGAACATCTCCTGTCATCCACTCAAGGATCCAAGTCTTCGGATCCCTGTTGTATCCACGAATGTGGAGGGTAGCATAGAATTGAAGCAGAAGTTCTTCATTCCAGTGTTCCTTGGCAGTCACAAAATTAAGCAGACCCGCATCACGGAAGCAGTCAAGGGCTTCTTCAAGGCATGGCAGTCCAGCAATGGCTTCACAATCAAGATGCATGTGAGGGAAGATGCGTCCCTGATTGTACAACATGCATGAACAATAGCTTCGTTGTTGATAACTCCAGAATCGGTCCGAAGAGATTCTTGGCCTTTTGTAGGGGTTCTTGGCACTGTTGAAGAATGTGTTGTGTGCCTTGAATCCATTCAGATTAAATGATCCTGGTGAAGTTGCAGTACCTGGAAACCGTGGTAGCCTTGGCTTTGGCTTCTGGACCTGAGGCATGTGCTCCACATGATAGGCAAACTGAGGTCCGGGAGCAGGCGGAGGAACCAGGATTGGCCAGCGGACGGTAACAAGCTATCCATGATCATATGCTTGCTCGATGGTGTGTGGCCTTGGAGGAGGTACAGGAGCAGAGGCATTGGCTTTAGGAAGCGGATTTGCTTCGGGTGCTGCATTGGCTTCAGGTGCATTCACTTCTGGCACCACATTAGCTTCAGGCGCCACATTAGCTTCAGCCATGACAACGTCATTGGCTTTAGTGTTGATGTTGGTGGCCACCTCAGTATTAGTAACCTCCACTTCAGGAGCTGGAGGGTCAGACACGTTCTCCTCGAGAACAACTTCAGGGTTGGACGGGGGTGTAGCAACTCTTTCTTCATGACGTGGTTCTTCTTCTTCATCGACTGATGCAGCCGGAATATCTTCAGCCACTTTGGCTTCAGATTCAGGGATGTTAACAGTAGGAGAGGCTTCAGGAAAGACTTCGCATGAGACAGATTGGCACTCTTCTCCTTCGGGAACACTTGACAATGTGACCTATGACCTAGGTCTTTTGCGAAGCCTGCGAAATGCTGGCAACGCCTCTAGAGATGGAGTTGGTTGGACCTCAAAGTCTTCACTGTCAATCACCGGAGTGGTGACCTGTGGTGGGGGAGTGACTGGCGTTTCTTCAACACGAGGGGATTCTTGAGGGTGATCAGCACATGAGTCATCCTGAGCAATTGGCGTCAATGGACGACCGATGCTGATGAGTTCGCTGTTCGTGAGAACAGGCGATGATACCAAATTGTGCTCGATCTGAGGAAGGACTTCATCATCTTCAACATTGTCGTGAGGACCAATGTCTTCAGCTGTGGTGGGGTCAAAAGCTGGATTCTCTTTAGATTCAGGAGCCTCTGTGGAAGAAGGTCATGAACTACCAGACGACGTTCACGATGTTCAGACGCAGGACAAGCAACAGAAATTGGCTCGACAACAAGGGGCTCTGTGGAAGCAGCCCAGTCTCTCTTCTTTGTTTTCCTTTTCTTGGTTGGGGGAGCATCATCAGTGGTGGCTTTGGTCTTGCGCTTTCTAGCTTCGGCTTCAGCTGCTCTAGTCTTCTTGAATTCTGAAGCCACTGTGGGGACCTTAGGCTTCGAGCCTGTCATACTGGCTGGGAAGACAATGCGAGGTTCTTCCTGCCTTGATGCTTTTGGTTCTGCCACAGCTGGCTTCTTCTTCTTCTTGGCAGCCATTCTGGGGTCGATGTCTGGTCGCCCCAAAGCCTTGTGCTTTTCAGCTTCATTGTAGCCTTGAACACATTTGGCAGCAAGATTCTTCATGCGCTCACGAGAACCTTTTGCTTCTTATCGTTTCTTGTGGAATGCCTCCTTGAGCCCATGCATCATGACCTTGAAGTTTTGAATGTCTTCAACATTGAGCTTGGCCATGTGCCTCTTGAACCGAGCCTTTTCATAATCGATCTTATGCTTTAGCTCAACAATTTTCTGAGCAAGAGCCAGCTCAGTAGCATTGGCTCTATGGAAGGTCAAAGAGGGGAAGATCATTGAAGATTTCCGCCTCTTGCTTGCTCTTTATCAACTGCTCAAGAGCGTCATCGCCAAGATCGTCATCGCTGGACAGATTAATGGAGTCATTCTTGTTTCTCAAAAGAGCAGCTGGAGTCGGTGCTTGACTAGTGGGTTGCATGGGCTTTTTCATCTTGTTTGACTTGGAGATGCGTGAGAGATCTTCAGACTGCACACTGACTTCAGGAGGTGCAGTGGCCAGAGGCTTCGCCCGTGAGACCTTTGGTGCAGAAGAGGGCTTTGAAGCCTTTGGTTTCTGTTGCTTCACAGGCTTCGGAGGCGCAGGCGCTTCACCAGAATCAGAGTCATCTGCAGAGTGGTCCACGGCTGCCCCTTGAACCTGAATGTGAGTGATGAGACCTTCTAAGTTGTAGAAGGGCCCAATAAGATTGGGTTCAGCTTCGCGTGTGCCGTCAGCTCGTGGTGCAGAGGGGCCTGGGTTGAAGTCTAATCCCAAAGACTTCTTGTTTTCCTTGGCCGAGTTCTTTGCAGCCTGATAGTTGCGCTTGAACAGATTATCTTCACGACACCATAATAGAGAGGATGGGTCGGCATTAGCAGGCTGAGGCCCACGAATCATGTAGGGGTAGAAGCCTTGAGCAATAGCTTCGGACTTCGACTTGGGCTGAAGACCTTTGTAAATCATATCTCCCCAGGGGCCCTTTAAGGCATTCTTATCAGCATACTCCTTGGTGATGAATCTGTACTTGAACCATTCCTTTGCCCATTGTCGTCGAATCCATTGGATTCGGTTCTTGTGTTCTCCATAGGTTTCTTATGGATCTGACTTGTATAACTCATAGAGATCCGGTGGCAGGTCCTTAGCAGTTTTTCCACGGCGTTGTCTGCCGCCCTTCCTGACTGATTTTTGAGTTGTCACGAAGTTTAGACTGAAAGGCTTCAACATTGTCGAAGTCTTCCGTCTACTGGTCAGACAAGAACTGGCTTCAGGAGAATTTATGTGACGCTGTAAGAACTCTGCAAATGAATGCAGACTATGAGAACCAAGGGATTCTCCCACGGACATGTACCTGTGACAACATTAGAGATGCGAGGGAAGGGGAAAAGGTCATATGCATTCTCAGAAGATTTTGAAGATAAATCAGTTTAGAAGACATTGACCTCATAGTGCGAAGACATTCACTCATATGTAGAGAGTTGGTTCCAGATTTGTACGAATCCACGAATAACTACAAGTGAGGAATCTAACTACTTTGTGAAGCATAAGTGAACATACTAGGCATGCTATGAGATGCAGAATGAGATAGATCCAACTTATAGGAATAGAAACCACTTGTGGTTGAAAATGGATGAATCTATCGGATCAAAAAGACTGAAAAAAGGTTTTATTTACCACACGAGGAACTGCTAGACGGAGTGGGAGAGGAGGCCGAGTAGTTCGATCTTCCGTGCCCTAACTTGGCGACGGAGGACACCTACGGCGACGGCGAAGAAGACGATGTCCGCGGCCGGCGTGAGGACGGCGTTGGTGAGGTCGCGGCAGCTAAGCGCTTCGTCGCCGGCGTCGTCGAGGGCTAGCGGTGGCACTAGGGTTTGTGCGAGAGTGGAAGAAGAGATAACGACTGGGGTGAGGCGTGTATTTATAGGGACAGGGACGGCACAGTGTTATTACACAGGTGCCCCTGGCAGTTCACATCTGAAGGACACGTGGCGATCATACAACACATTGGAGGTTGTTCGATGTTCCCAGCATGCCTGGATTGTCGGGTGGTCGTTCCCACTTCTCCGGGTTTCAGGTAAAAAGGATTGAGCATTGAAAACAGATTAATGTTTGTCTCTGTGTCTTCTGCTGACAAGGACGCAGAGAAGACGTTTTGACAGTTTCAATAGAATGCATATGATTTGGATAGATAGACTTAAGACGGGAGCATAGAAAGGTCAGGGTCCGATCACATTCACTTAGTTCAAAAGATTCAACTTGAAGACATAGCTATAAGTGAATGTTGTAGAGGACAGAAACCAAATCAATACATTGAAGATAAACATGAAGCCATGTTAATAATGAAGACAAACAAAATGCGAAGACTTTGCAAATGTAACGCCAACAGAAAGTATTCCAAACAAAAGTTTGGTGGTGGCGTTACCCACCGTATAGGAAATATTAGACCCAGACACGACGCATAATTATCGTGGTGCTCCGAAGTCAAGTTCCGCGTTAATGTATTCACACCTAGTGTGTAAGTCTTCATTTGTTGAAGATATATGTTGCTTCGTGTGTTTGCACATCTAAGTCATCAACATGCATAAGTGTTAGGATGTGTGCATGATCACAGGACATTTGAGGATTCCAAGATATTTAGCTCACACCGCAACTTGCAAAACCTTTTCACATCCAAGGGCTTTGTGAATATATCTGCCAGTTGCTCTTCAGTGCTGACGTGAATGATATCAATATCTTCCTGCATGACATGATCTCTAAGAAAGTGATGACGGATCTGAATGTGCTTTGTCTTCGAGTGCTGAACTGGGTTGTTGGCGATCTTGATGGCACTTTCATTGTCGCAGTAGAGTGGCACTTGCTTCAGATGAATGCCATAGTCTTTGAGTGTTTGCTTCATACATAGAAGCTGAGCGCAGCAAGATCCAGCAGTAATGTATTCAAATTCAGCAGTGGAGAGAGATACACAGTTCTGCTTCTTTGAAGACCAACACACAAGTGATCGTCCCAGAAAGTGACATGTGCCTGATGTAGACTTGTGATCCACCTTGTCACCACCACAATCAGCATCCGAGAATCCAACTAGATCAAACTCTGAGCCCTTTGGATACCATAATCCTAGTGTTGGGGTGTGAGCCAAATATCGAAGAATTCGCTTCACAGCTAAGTGATGCGATTCCTTTGGTGCCGCTTGGAATCGGGCAGACATGCAAACACTAAGCATGATATCTGGCCTAGATAAACATAAATAAAGCAAAGAAACAATCATGGAGAGGTATACCTTTTGATCGAACTCTTTACCATTGGCGTCAGAATCTAGATGACTCTTGGTAGGCATTGGCGTCGTGTAACCTTTGCAGTCTTGCATTCCAAACTTCTTCAGGCAATCCTTGAGGTATTTCTCTTGAGATATGAAGATGTCGTTGCGTTGCTATCGTATTTGAAGACCAAGGAAGAACTTCAGCTCACCCATCATGGACATCTGATATTGCTCTTGCATCATGTATCCAAACTCATCACTGTATTTTTGATTAGTGCAGCCAAAGATAATGTCATCCACATATATTTGGCACACAAAAAGTTCACCATCATATGTCTTCGTGAAGAGCGTGGGATCCAGGGAGCCAGGTTTGAAGCCTTTTCTCTTCAGGAAGTCCTTGAGTGTGTCATACCAAGCACGAGGGGCTTGTTTGAGGCCACACAGTGCCTTGTTGAGCTTGTAAACCATGTCAGGATGTTTTGGATCTTCAAACCCAGGCAGTTGTGCAACATACACTTCTTCTTCAATATTGACATTGAGAAAGGCACTCTTCACATCCATTTGATACAGAACAATGTTATGATGATTTGCATAGGCCAGCAGCATGCATATAGCTTCAAGCCTAGCCACAGGAGCAAATGTTTCATCGAAGTCAATTCCTTCAACTTGAGTGTATCCTTGAGCAACGAGACGAGCCTTGTTTCTAACAACTTGACCATGCTCATCTTGCTTGTTGCGATATATCCATTTAGTGCCTATGATATTGTGCTTACGAGGATCAGGACGCTTGACCAGTTCCCATACATTATTCAACTCAAACTGTTGAAGCTCTTCTTGCATAGCTTGAATCCATTCAGGTTCCATGAAGGCTTCATCATCTTTCTTGGGTTTAGATATTGAGACGAATGCGAAGTGCCCACAGAAATTTGCTAGTTGTGTTGCCCTTGAACGAGTCAGTGGACCAGGTGCATTGATGCTATCAATTATTTTCTCAATCCGTACTTCATTTGCAACACGAGGATGAATAGGACAAAGATTTTGCTCTTGCTGATCATTGTCATCGTTAGAAGGATTGTCTTTAGGCTGGGTATTGTCTTCAGGTTGATCAGGTGCAGAGATGATGAGTTCCTCTTCGGACTGTGCTTCAGACGGTATGATTTCTCCAGTTCCCATAAGCTTGATCGATTCACTGGATGGAACTTCATCTAGCACATTTTGCAGGTGCTCTCTTTGCGAGCCGTTAGTCTCATCGAACCGCACATCCACAGTTTCAACCACTTTATAGTGAAATAGGTTGAAGACTCTGTAGGAGTGCGAATCCTTTCCATATCCAAGCATAAAACCTTCATGTGCTTTAGGTGCAAATTTTGAAGTGTGATGTGGATCCTTGATCCAGCACATGACACCAAATACTCTGAAGTAACTGACATTTGGCTTCTTACTAGTGAGGAGCTCATAGGATGTTTTGTTCAGAAGCTTGTGAAGATAAACACGGTTGATGACATAGCATGCAGTATCAATGGCTTCAGGCCAGAACTTTCTTGGAGACTTGTATTCATCGAGCATCGTCCGGGCCATCTCAACGAGTGTTCTGTTCTTGCATTCCACGATGCCATTCTGCGTGTACGGAGCTGAGAACTCATGAGTGATGCCCAAAGTATCAAGATAAGTGTGGAGGCCGGTGTTCTTGAATTCAGTGCCATTGTCACTTCTGATGTGCTTGATCTTGACGCCATAGTTGTTCATGGCTCGATTGGCGAAGCGTTTGAAGACATCCTGCACTTCAGTCTTGTAGAGGATTATATGCACCCATGTATATCTTGAATAATCATCAACAATGACGAAGCCATAGAGACAAGCAGTAGTAGTAAGATTTGAGTAGTGAGTGGGACCGAAGAGGTCCATGTGTAGAAGTTCGAAGGGTTTAGTCGTTGTCATCATTGTCTTCGAGGGATGCTTGGCCCTCGTCATCTTTCAGCTTCACAGGCACCGCATAAGTGATCCTTCTTGAACTTGACGCCATCGATGCCTATGATATGCTTCTTCTTTGCAAGAGTGTGCAAATTCCTCATGCCAGCATGCCCTAGCCTCCGATGCTAGAGCCAGCATTCTGAAGCTTTTGCAAGAAGACATACGACAAGTTTTGGTCCTGCTGAGAAATCTACCATGTACAAATCATCTTTCCGATACCCTTCAAAGACTAGAGACTTGTCATATTCCACTAGAACAAGGCAACAATATTTTCCAAACATCACAATCATGTTTAAGTTGCAAAGCATTGAGACAGACATTAAGTTGAAACCAAGGGATTCAACAAGCATCAATTTATCCATGTGCTGATCCCTTGAGATTGCAACTCTACCTAGACCCAATACCTTGCTTTTACCAGTATTAGCAAATGTGATGTGACTCTTGTCAGATGGACGTAAGGTTGAGTCCATGAGAATACTTCGCTTGCCAGTCATGTGATTAGTACATCCACTATCAATAATCCATTCTGAAGCAGCTGGTGTCATATCCTACCCTGCAGTTAGGGGGATAGGCTTCAGGAAGAGAATTGTGAAGCATAAACATTTGACGAGCAAGTGGATTATGAAAGCTTAGATCGAGGTTAGGATTGATAGGTCAAGTAGCAAGCGACTCAGGAACAAAATACATAATAAGACCATTTGGGCATTTGATCTTGCGCCCTACAAGTGGTTTAAGGTCCCCAGCAATAGCTTCAGACGCATTTGATTTTCGGCTGGAGAACCTTCCTTGCAAAAGAGAGTTACGCTTTCTTAGCCACCCACATCTTCAAGGGTGGCTTCGAAGCAATGAGTCTAAGTGCAGCATCTGAGAACTTTGGCTTTGGAGTCCTAGCAAATAGTCTTGCAGGTGGACAATAGTACTCATAAGAATAAGCAGAGTAGTTCTTGGTCTTATGAACATGGCGGTTTCATGAAACGCGCTCATATACATAGGCCTGAGTATGGTTTCCCTGCAACACATTTGTGTTAGTGCGACTTAGGTGAGTCCTCTGTCTGTATGAAGCCTTTGGACCATATGAAGCCCGTGGTCTGGGGTTTGTCTTCTTCACTTGTGGTGTCATGACGACATACACAGGAAGATTTTCCAGACACTTTTTTGGCACCCAGACTTTCTTCATAGGTGGCCCATTCCTGCAGTTAGTACCAATATACCTGGCAAACACTTCAACATTCTGATTCTTAAACAGTTTATAGTTTGCATCAAAGGATTCATCAATAACAATAGGATTAGCACAAGTGAAGCCAGATAGGGTGGATGGATCCACTGAAGGTTCCTTTGCGGCAACCCATGTGGTTTTGGGGTACTGCTCAGGTTTCCAGTAAGAGCCATCAAAATTCATTTTCCTTTCGAACCCAACACCCTCTTTCCTAGGGTTTCGGTTCGGGATCTGCCTTTTGAGGACATCACATAGTGTCTGATGCCCTTTGAGACTTTTGTACATCCCTGTTTCAAGCAATGTCTTCAACCTAGCATTTTCATCAGCAATAGCAGTGGCATCCTCAGCATAGGGGTTAGTTACCACATCAACAGTTGAAGATATTGCAACAATAGCAGCAGTAGAACATCCAACAACAGAAGTAGCGTAGTCACACTCAATGCATTTAAGACATGGTGGTTCAAATCCTTCCTGAGCGGAACTGATCTGTTTGGCGCAAAGTGACTCGTTTTCCTTTTGAAGATCTTCATGAGCCGCTCTTTAGCAAGTGTTTTGTAGCTGGGTTTGGAACCACAATCAGAGTCATCTTCACTGGATGTTTGATAGTGAGTAGTGCATGAGTTTACCTTGGCATCGCATGCCATGAAGCAGTAGGTGGGAGCGGAGTTGTCCTTGTCATTAGCATCGGCGTCGGTGATGAAGTCATTGTCTTCATGTTGAAGATGGACTTGGCAACGTAGGCTGTAGCCAGACTTGCAACGCCATAATCGGACTCCTCCTCAGACTCCACCTCCGCCTCCTCAGAAGCAGACTCCTCCTCTAAATCCATTTCCTTGCCAACAAACGCACGAGCCTTGCTAGATGAGCTCTTCTTGTGTGATGAAGACTTTGATGAAGACTTGGAAGAATACTTTGAGTATTTCTTCTTCTTCTTGTCGTCAAAATCATATTACTTGCTCTTCTTCTTGTTGTTGTTCTCATTGTCCCACTGCGGACACTCAGAGATGTAGTGACCAGGTTTCTTGCACTTGTGGCATGTTCTCTTCTTGTAGTCATGAGCAGAAGCTTCATCATTCCTTGAGCTGGATCGTGAGGACTTTCTAAAGCCTTTCTTTTTGGTGAATTTCTGGAACTTCTTCACAAGCATAGCAAGCTCCTTTCCAATGTCTTCAGGATCATTAGAACTACAATCAGATTCTTCTTCAGATGAGGAAATAGATTTTGCCTTCAAAGCACGAGTTCGCCCATAGTTGGGACCGTAGATGTCTCATTTCTCAGAAAGCTGAAACTCATGTGTGTTGAGCCTTTCAAGTATGTCAGACGGATCGAGTGTCTTGAAGTCAGGGCATTCTTGAATCATCAAGGCTAGGGTGTCAAACGAGCTGTCAAGTGATCTCAGGAGTGTCTTGACGACTTCATGCTTGGTGATCTCAGTAGCGCCGAGAGCTTGAAGCTCATTTTTGATGTCAGTGAGTCGATCAAATGTGAGCTGAACATTCTCATTGTCGTTTCTCTTGAAGCGGTTGAAGAGGCTGCGAAGGACACTGATTCTTTGATCTCTCTGGGTTGAGACGCCTTCGTTGACCTTGGAGAGCCAGTCCCAGACTAGCTTGGATGTTTCCAGAGCACTCACATGGCCATACTATCCTTTGGTCAGATGACAACAGATGATGTTCTTGGCAGTGGAATCCAATTGAACGAACTTCTTGACATCAGCAGCGGTGACACCTTCACCAGCCTTGGGGATGCCATTCTTGATGACATACCAGAGGTTAACATCAATGGCTTCCATATGCATGCTCATCTTATTCTTCCAGTAGGGATATTCAGTACCATCGAAGACTGGGCACGCAGCGGAGACTTTGATTATCCCTGCAGTCGAGATAGCTAAAACTCCATGTGGTTAAACCGAATCACACAGAACAAGGGAGTACCTTGCTCAGATACCAATTGAAAGTGCTAGTGATCGACTAGAGGGGGGGTGAATAGGCGATTTTTATGAAAGTCTTCAAAACATCGAAGTTTTGAAGACAAACGATAGAAATAAACCTATTACCATTCATCGGAAGGTAGACTACACTAAGAAAGCCATAGTCAAGTATTCGATGAAATGAAAGCACAAAGACTAATAGCAGGTAGGCAGTATAGATCAGGATGGAGGATAGTATGAAGCCAATCAGAACAAGCAGTCACGCAGTGAAGACAAATAGATAATGCAAACAGGCAATGACTTCACAAGGACCAATCTGCAAATAAAGAGATGGGAAGGATAGAACCAGTGGCTTGTTGAAGACAATGATTTGTTGGACCAGTTCCAGTTGCCGTGACAACTGTACGTCTGGTTAGGGAGGCTGAGATTCAACTTAGAAGACCGCGTCTTCACCTTATTCCCCTTGAGCTAAGGACACCCAGTCCTCGCCCAATTACTCTGGCAAGTCTTCAAGGTAGACTTCCAAACCTTCACAGACTTCGTTCACCGGCGATCCACAATGACTCTTCGATGCTCAGAATGTGACGCCTAACCGGCTAGAGGATTCACAGTCCTCAAGTGTAATAAGTCTTCAGATCACACAGATAGGAAGACTTCAGTGATGCCTAACACTCTTTGGCTCTGGGTGTTTAGGGCTTTGTCCTCGCAAGGATTTCTCTCTCAAAGGCTTCGAGGTGGGTTGCTCTCAAACGACAAAAGCCGTGCACTAACTCTGAGTAGCCAACCAATTTATGGTGTAGGGGGTGGGCTATTTATAGCCACTAGGCAACCCGACCTCATTTTTCTGAAATGACCCTGGGTCACTAAGGAACTGACATGTGTTCCAACGGTCAAATTTCAAACACACACGACAACTTTACTTGAGCTACAAGCAAAGCTGACTTATCCAGCTCTGGATAAGATTTGCTCTCATTGTCTTCGCTCGAAGACATAGGATTTTGGTTAAGCATCACTTCAATCATTCTAACTGGTTCACTTGGACCCCACTTAATAGTACGGTGGTTCCTATGACTCAACAAAGAAGAAAAAGAACGACGAAACAACTAAGTCTTCGCGCTCCATAGTCTTCACGTGATGTCTTCTCTTGTCATAGTCTTCAATGTGAATGTCTTCACATACCACCTTTGACTTCAATGTCTTCATACATTTTTAGGGGTCATCTCCGGTAGGAAAACCGAATCAATGAGGGATACCTGTGTTATCCTGCAATTCTCACAAACACATTAGTCCCTCAACCAGGTTTGTCATCAATACTCCAAAACCAACTAGGGGTGGCACTAGATGCACTTACAGCTACCACACACCAAGACTGGACGGCACTGTACGACGTCATATCACTGAAACCCTGTAGGCCAAACTAGCCCACCTAGGTCATCTATTTTGGAACGGAGGGAGTACGTCTCTGCACTGCTATGATTTTGTGTTGCACGTTCTTTGTACTTTTGCTACAATTTTTCTACCCTATGAACCAAATGAGGCCTGAATGTATGTCGGCGATTGTCTGATCAATCGCTAAGCCTACAATTTTAGGAGCTAGGGCTATTGGTCGATCGACGAGGGATAAGTATAAGCATACCACGAGCTCATCAGCCCCAACGTTTCTCTTCGGTGAGTGTTTTGCAAGTACTATAGCTCGCACAGTAGCTAGCCTACTAACACCAAGAATCATGAAACAAGCCTTGCTGATATGATAAATAGTTCAAACTTACATCTAAGCATGCCATATATTACACCAAAAGCTGGTGAGGATACATCTGTTTCCATAACTCAGAGAGGGTTCGCATGATTCATCGCATGATTCACTATCAAACAAAAGTAGCAAGATCCGCCCACACAAGACAATGCACTAGCATCGATTTCTGGGGCGATGTCCATAGGACTGACCGCGACATCGGAATCGATCTCTGGGGTGATGTCCACAGGATGGACAGCGGCATCCGAATCGATCTCCGGGGCGATGCCAACAGGACGGGCCACGACATCGGAATCATCAAGGACGTCCACCGGCACCTGCACAGCCCTAACATATTAGCAAGCACATTACAAATAATCAAAAACCACAACTATGGTAATAAGCCATTATTTTTTACCTTGTGCAGCTCACCGGGGGATCTCATCCCTCTGAGGGCCATCTCCTCTTCCTCGATGGGGGCCATCACCTTGCCAGGGGAATACTGCTTCTCAACGGCGACTATCTCCTCAAACTCGGTCTTGAGCCTCACATAGGTGGCAATCAGAGTTCCTGGGGTAGGCACGGTGGGGCCCTTGTTGTTCTTCCAACTTCCTTTGAGGAGTTCGTCCGCCAACGTCATCAATTCTTTGGTCAGTGCTTGTTTCTTGGAGTTCTTCGTCTCCATGGGTTGGCCCGCCAACATGGTCAACTCGTTGGTCGGTGCTCACTTCCTGGAGATCGATGTCTCCAGTGGGTTGTCTGTCGGCAACTCTTTGCCTAGTGCTCCAGGATCCATCAATGAACTGACAAACAAAAAGCAATCGAAAGGAAACCACAATCGCAATGAAAACGAGAAAAGAATAGGATGTGAGAATCGGTCGGTGCTTCGCAAAAAGAAGATTCTTGGAATGAAAATACAGCAGCATAACTGATTCGCCCACCTTTCCTTCGTCGGTACAGAAGCAAAATGGCAGAAGTGAGTAGCCTGGAGTGAGTTTTTCTTCAAGAAAGGGAAGAAAGGGCTTGAACGAGCGTTCCAGTGAAATGATGGTTACTTCGTCCAGTCCAACTTGGAGGCCACCTTACCACTGCTAGTAAAGGTGTGGGTTTTGTGATATGACGGGTCATGATGGCCACACCGGGGTTACAGGTGAGTCTCGACTGTAGCACCTCGCTGTGATTTGGTGGATGGCACGCAGGCCCGGATGCTTTGAAATGTCCTGCATGTAGATAGAGCGGCTAGTCATATAGGAGTGCTCAATATTGTGCACCGCAACCAAGGCGGAGAGAAAAATGAGAGAACTATGTAATTAATGCATGAGTTTAATTAGGGTAGCTTTGTAAAGTACGAGATACATTCCTCCAATCGCAAAATGCCTTGGTTCATGAGATTTGAGATTTGAGCCCTATAAACCGAAAGGGAGGGAGTACTACACACGGTGTAGTCTAGTCACTTGTGAAATCTCTAGAAAGGCAAATATTCCTTTCCGGTTTATAGGGCTATACTACTCCCTCCGTCTAGGTGTGTAAGTCATCTTACGAAAACCAAATAGTCCCAAAACACTTAGGCACGGTGCATTAACTTCTACCTTGTTTCTTGTTTCTTGACATATCAACCAATAAGAGGTGACAGGTGTGCATGCTTTTAATGACTTGCAATGGCTAGTTCATTGCATGCAATGCTATTAATTAGCAAATAAACATTGGTGACCCCAGGAGGAAATGGTGCTAAGCACGTGGACCTATGCAGAATGAGTATCAACCAATGGATAATGGAGTTTAATTGTTAAACAATAGCAATTTTGTCTCATGCAAGAGCCTGGCTAGTACTCCAAGGAACCGCACCACGCGAGCGTTCACAACTGCCACGTTCGGGTTACGCTCGGCTCTTTGCCTCTTCAAGAAGACGAACAATGATGTTACTCCTACTTCTACAGTATCGAATCCACTGTTGCACGTCTGTCCACCTCGTGCGGGAGGGATAGCATGTAGCGAAAGCTTCTACTTACTACTCCCGCCTTTGCGTCTATGACAGGTGGGCCCAACAGGTGGTTGGCCCTCCTATCATGCAGACAAAGACTGTTTTGATGGAGTGAAAAAGGAAAACTACCCCACTACATATATATAGGTCGGAGCCTCCGTGCTTGCTTGCTAGGGTTGCTCTATTCTCATCCTTTCTAGATCTAAACAAGATAGGGGTAGTAACACTGTCTTTCTCCCTTCAAAAAACACTGGCTTTCTATCCTCACCGTTGGTTACAGATCCAGATGTATCCCCCTCCGCAGGTGAAGGGGAGGAGGGGCAGCGTTTAGGCCGTCGTCGACAGCGAGGGAGGAAACCCATTGCCGGCTGCACCGTTATCTCTGGCCGAGCGCCGGCGTGGGAGGTCCTCAGATCCCTTCGTCGTTGCCTGTGGGCAGATCCGGCCTCCCGCCGCCCACCTATCCACATCCCGATGACCTTCAGGTATATCTTCGTTCGAAACCGCCTTAGCTCTACTTCCCCAGCTCGCTACATCACTGCATGTGCATCATTTTCTACCTCTCAGCCCCTCTCGATCGGATGGTCCAACGTCACACATTTTTCTTCTTCTATTGTTAGAGGTAAAGCTACTTCATGGAGTCGAATCTTGTAGTACTTGGTTCAAACAAGAAATGAAGTGGGGGTGGGGGAATTTAGTATGTACATTGGACTTGGTACAAACAGGAAGGAAAGGGGTGAAAGTAGTACAGACTGGTCATCTAATCGGTCTCTTGGTCGAAAAGGGAAATATAGGGTTAACGCTGTACAAAGTGGTATGACCAGGACTAGATTTGCTATCCACACATAGGAGTAGGTGGCTAGAGTGAACAAAAATGGGACCAACCCGGATATGTTTCTTGGATGTTTGTTTCTCGGGGCAACAAACTATGAATCACCACTTTATGCCCCTGTTTACGTACATGGTGCTGGACTGCTGGTGCACCCACTGTTCTTAATCTAATGTCCCTGGTAAAAATGAAGCCATGCCACTGTTATAAGCCATGACAAGTTTAGTCAAATGTTTTTGCCTGTAATTGTTTGAGACTCTGACTGTTTCGTTTGTGCCTTTTTGTGCAAACAGGGATATCCAATTCACCTGGTTGCTGTTGTGACCTTTTGGTGCACTGCACAAAACTCTTCTTAAAAGAAGTGACTTTTTTATTGTTTAACTGGAATGTCAGAATGAAATAGTTGGTTCATTTTGGTGGAACTGCACAAAGGGAGATCTGTGTTCCAATCCTCATCATCCATATTTGCGCCATAACCTTCCTTTAGGTAAGAATGATATTTAATGCATGTGTTCATCTCTATTTTCCGACTGCCATGACAAAATAATGCTATTTTTTACTAGTACACTTGTAGTCCCTCACTGACAAAACCAATTCTGAATTAGAAGGCCAATCATGTACTTGGTTTTACCAACTGGTGAGGAGAAAGAGAAACAGAGCATGAAGAGGAAGAATAAGAAGAATAAACAGTGCCAAGGCGATCTTGCTGAAGCCTGAGGTCTCAGTCGAGGCCATTCAAGGGCTCAGGTAACGACTACCTTACATGTGAGACGATCCTCACACAGGTTGGTACTGGTCTTTATCCTGATTATTGTGCCTGTCATATGTATTGGTAATTTGGTATTGTGCTACTGTTTGCCGATTTCATAAAGGAGTAATTTGGATCCTGAACTCGTAGGCAAATCATTACATCAGGTGATTTCAGTATAACTACACAAAATGATCAGATGGACAGGTACTTCTGCTACTGCTATGTACTCCAAAGTTCACTCAGACAAGCATCGATGTTGACAAGAAGTGCCTATATTCATTCGAGTATCAACCGGCGTCAACCAATTGTCAAACTCCAAGTATTAGGAGAGTGAATGCCAAAAATATTGCTTGATGCATAGCCCAGAAAAACGCAGTCCAGTCTTTGGTCCCAACTTGTGCCTTTGGTTATCGGCACATATGGTAGCGAACTATATGGCATGGAGTCTAAAGATTCCAGACAAGTTGGTTGATGCGTATATTCATCTGGCACTTAATCAGTCTACACACCAAGGATGCTCCATTTCAGTTGAACTGCACAAAAAATTTGGGTGGTTCATTTTCTCAACCGCCTCCTTTCTCGTCTGCAATGTAGAATTTTGGCGAGATACAGGACCAAGATGAGCCAGTAAACTAGTTGGATGAAAGTAGTGGCCAAGTTGCTCAAACCTCCCTCGGCACGAGGCCACTATTTGAGGATAAACCTACAAGCAAAGCTCAGATTGTCTGTGCTGCCTCTTATGTACTCGAAAGTTTACTCGTACAAGAACTAATTTTAGCAAGAAGTACCTCCGATTGAACACCATTTACCAGTCTGTACCCTAGGTAATTAAAGTTCATCCATGGATCATATTGGCTGTGATCTCAATCATTTGGATGCATAAACATACTGAACATGTGTATATCTGAATCTTTTTGTGAATTATGTATGAATATTGTCGTGTGATCTATCAATCATTTGGATGCATAGATATGCTGAGCTTGTGTATATATGAATCTTTTGAGTTGTTGATAGTGAATGTTGGCTATCAATATGAACGTGTCCTGTGAACCTGAGTTTGATATGAATGTTTACCTTTTCTGTTGTATTTGTGTGTGAACTTGTTAGTATGCCTACTGTGGGGTATAAAATGCAGGTCTCTTATAAAAGTAATGTTGTGTCCAATTTATGTTTTCCCTTCTAACCACATTATATATACTTGCAAAAGGGCCCGCGCATTGCAACGGGAAAAAGTATGGCACACACTTACGTTCTATTCTTCTTTACCGGGTCTGTCATTACATGTGCTCTGGTGTAATAACATCATAAATTACCAAACTGCCTTAGGAATTTTTGTCTCAGGCACCACAGTGAGAATGATTGACAATATGAGCATCACCAGCCTGAACAAAGTTGTTGCTGTTATGACCGGCATGGCCAAGATTATATATGATGCGCACTGACATCCAACAACAACATTTCTCATGGTTTCGGTTTTTTTCTTGAACCAGTGCTATATTTGATTATTTGGCACAAAAAAGTTGTAATTCTTTCAGTCCAACTACGGCCAACATGGCTCGTCATTCTTCCAAAAGATGTCCCTTATGATATTTTTTTAGAAAAAGGAGTGCATTATCTCCTTGCTGTCGTCTAACTGAAGGAAACTGAATGTGAAAATTTAAGTGTATATAGACTGACCCACTCGGAGTGCATACAAAAATATTTTTATCCAAGTCGCCAGTGCCAACATTGTACCTCCAATGTCCATCTGCATCTACACGGCTAGGTCTAATCTTAAGCTAGAATGAAACTACCAAGAAAACTGAGATAACAGTAGCCGACCCCGGGCAGCAGGTGGTTAGGGATCATCAGCAGAGAAACACGAAGTCGGCTGATGACCGCCGAGCATGGCCAGGCCCATCTCGCTCTCGTGGCTGTCGTGGTGGCTCCCGGGCCTCTCTGTGGCTCCTCCACTCCGAGTCCACAGCCCGACCTTGGTATTCCGCCTCCATCCTCCTCCGATCTCTGTCCCGCATGCTCCTCCACACCCCCCTCTCCAAGCCGACGGATCCGACCTTCCCCTCACTGGATCCGGTCCACCACGAGCCTCAAGCTACCCTGCCGCCGCGCTCGTGTCCATGTCGTGCGTGGTGTAGAGGTGGCCAGCGTGTGGAACAGGCTGCGTCGCAGGCATCTGCGCGTTGCGCCTCCGCCGGACTGCCTTTTTGTTGTAAAATTTCCCTTCGTTCTCATTCTGTGTTTGTTGATTCAAGAGGCTCGTTGTTGATATGCAATTTTCCTAGGTATATAAACTGGTAGACTTTCATGTAAGCAATGAAGGTGGGATTACTCTGAGTACATGTGTGAAAATTAGGTAAGGTACAGATACAGAAGCGTGCATGCAGGTCAAAACATGCATGCAGGCCCAATAAGAGAATGTGGACGTGGACCAATTGGATGGACAAAGTTTTTAGTACCGCCTCGCAGCAATTGGATGGACTATCGATCAAAACTAACGGAAAAAAACTGAAAGCGTAAATTCGCGGAAAGAAGCGTATTGTGACGCTGAACCCAAAGAGTCAATCTGTGCTTTATTATTAGGGAAAGATTTATATTATTACTATTATCGTATATTTTATAGACACTTATATATACATTAGAAAAACATCCCACGTGTTATTAACTTATAAAGGTAAATGTTTAACGGAAGTTGGCAAGGAAAATCCTGGTTGTTTTTGACTCACTGGCAAGGAAAATCCTGGTGATTGCGTACAAAAGCTTGCGAAAATTTTAAGGACCAATTTAATAATAACACGCTCATTTTTATTTTGAGCAATAACTCGCTAATTTCTTAATTATATATATATATATATATATATATATATATATATATATAATGTGCCTCTCCGGTTTATTGTTTGATATTAATTGCTCCTTCTAACATAACATTATATATATAATGAGCCCACCTAATACGTGTATTTCAAGGAAGTGCAAATGGGCTGGGATTTCTTAGAAAATATAAATGGGCCTGATTGACGTGAAATTATTTGTTCACCCAGCCCAGCAAATGGACTGTACATTCTAGAAAACATGGGTTAAATATATGCCAAATTTTTGCAGGCTGACATGTGGGCCAATAGGTCGAAGCCTACGCAGGGTGTTGTCAACTTGGTCAACAAATGATTTTGTCATCCACAGCCATTGGATTTATATCCAACGACCGGCATGCACCTTCAATCTCTTGTCTTCTTCCTCCAGCGTCGCCGGGACCGCCTGGTCCGGCCTCCGGCGGCTAGCAGCTCTGCTTAGCATGCATCGCTGCGAAGCGCTACCCCACCGCCGGCCAGGCTATCCCTCCACCCCTCGACACCTCCTGTTATTCTCCACAGATTACATCCCCACGCCGCAACAGAACCAGTTATAACCCTTCTCCTCCTCTCAATCTGCGACTCCACTGTCGCGTTTTCCCATCTCCGAGTCGTTCCCGTCCGGGGCCTCGCCGTCGTCCACCGCCTTGCTGCGTTCGATGCAGCGTGGTAAACAAACAAGAGTCGTTAGAAGAGGACTGTACATGGAGAGCCTGACGGCTGGGACCCACGAGGTCCATGGTCGCATGCAAGGAAAGTTCCTCCTATTAAGCTGAAAAAATGTTTCCTCCACCTGACAGCTGGGACCCACCGGCTATATCTTCGCAGGGAAGGAAGTGCCTCCTTGTTTTGTGAAAAAAAATTATTCATCCCGTTGATAGCTGGGACCCGTCAGATTTGGTGACTGACTTGTGGGCCTACTAAGGGGACGTGTACGCACGGCTTTGTCAACTTAATCAACAAATGATTCTAGCAGCTGGACCGTTGGATGTTAGTCCAACAACCGTGCTCCTTCTTCAACCTCTGTTCTTGCTCCTATCTCCCGTGGGCGGCATCGTGGCTGTGCTGCCGCGCACCCGAACCAGTTAAGTTTCCCACTCCTCTCCATCTGTGACTCCACTGCCCCGTCTTCCCCATCTCCGGGTTGTTCCAGTCTGGGTGCGCTCGGCACGGTGTGGTCAACAACCGAGAGTCATCGGAAGATGACTGTATGTGAGAGGCTGACAGTGGGTACGCACCACGCCCATGGACGCATGCATGCAACGGAACGTGGCGAGGTCAATGTGGTCAAGGAACGACTTCCATCGGAAGTATACTGTACGTGGAGAGTCTTAGCTAGGGCCACGGCCGCAGCAAGTAAGTGCCTCCTTATTACACGGAAAATAATGATTCCTCCAACTGACAGCAGGGACCCACTGGACGGGCCACCATATTTTGCAAAAAAAACGTTTGCCCCCTGACTGCTGGGACCCACCTGACGAGCCACCGTATTTCGCGAAAAAATGTCCCCCCCCCCCCGCTGTCAGCTCGGACCCACCGGAAGTGCCTCCTTATTACGCACAAAAAATGAATACTCCCCTAGCTACCTGGGACCCACCTTGGTGGGAGGCTGACTTGTGGGCCTACTAAGTTGACAGGGACGAATGACTTTGTCAACTTAGTCAATATGAACGATTCTAGCTCCAGTGACCGACGATGTCCATCCAACGGCCGTAGTGCTTCTTCAACCTCTGGTCTGCTTGCTCCAGTCCCCCAAAGAAGCGCCGGTCATGCCGCATGCTCCTGCCTCCCATAGTCGGTTGTGCTGCCGCGGAGGCCTCACCACCCCCTACTTTTCCCATCGCTGGCCAGGCCCTGCGGCGACGACAGCCTCACACCGTAGCCGAACCAGTGAACCCTCGTACTCCTCTCCGCGCGGGCTTCCACTATCGTGTCTTCCCCGGCTCCGCGTCGTCCCTTCCTAGGCCTCGCCGTCGTCCACCACCGTGGTGCTCTCCGCGCGGCGTGGTCAACGTGGTCAAGGAACGACTTCCATGAGAAGAGTACTGTATGTGGAGAGGCTGACAGCTGGGTCCACGGCCACAACCCTAGTTTTTTTTGTGATTTGCCAAGTAGTCGCTTTGTCAGGCCTGTTGGGCTGCAAATCTTTCAAGACAAGGAGAGCTTTCATTCAGCTGGCCGAGAAAATGGCCCATCAGTAATGAGAAATGGGTTGTACATTTTTAAAACACATCAAACTGGCAATTAGTTTCCAATATATTTTTTTCATTTCAAGATTTTAAATTACATTAATTTTTATGCATGGAGAATTTGTTGGATTTTCTATTGATATACATTTATTTTAAAAATCAGTTTGAATGTGAGTCGAAATTTCGGGATTAAAAACAGTTCGGACCGCACCGAAATATGCAAAATTTCATATACTTTTTTAACCGTGGCCACAATATGGGTTGTAATGCTAACAAAAATAATATGGGCTCCAAAAAAACCTTAAGAATTAGCAAATGGGTTGTAAATTATTAGAAATAATGGCAGATGGGATGTATGATGTTTTCCACAGATTTGAGGCTTTCCTAAAAAAAGGTTGACGCACAAGCACTGACTGTTGGATGTCCATCCAACGGCCGTCGTGCTTCTTCAATCTCTGCTCTTCCTGCTCCAGCCGCTCCAACAAGCACAGGTGGGACTGCCTGCTCCCTCCTCCCGCGGCCGGCTATGCTGCCGCGCAGGCCTCACCGCCCACCATACTCCCATCGCTGGCCTAGCCATCCCACTACTCACCCACACCTGCTGTTATTCTCCAGCGATGGCAGACGAACCAGTAAACCCTCGTACAGTCGTACTCCCCTCCGCGTGGGAAACTACTGCCGAGTCTTCCCTGCCTCCGTATCGTCCCCTTCCTAGGCCTCGCCGTCGTCCACCACCATGGTGCTCTCGGCGCGGCATGGTCAATGTGGTCAACGACCGACTTCCATCGGAAGAGTACTGTGCGTGGAGACGCTGACAGCTGGGTCCACGGCCGCAGCAAGGAACTGCCTCCTTATTACGTGCAAAATAATTATTCCTCCACCTGACAGCGGGGACCCACCGAACGGGCCACCGTATTTCGCGAAAAAATGTTTCCCCCTGACTGCTGGGACCCACCAGCTACACCTTCGCACGCAAGGAAGTGCGTCCGGGCAAAAACAAAACAAAACAATTCGCCCCCCTGGCTGTTGGGACCCACCAGCTACATCTTCGCACGCAAGGAAGTGCCTGACAGTCGGGACCCACCTGGTCGAAGCGTATGTAGCGTTGTCATTCTGGTCGCGAATGTGTACGTACATATATACTGGTGGATATAGAGGCACGCACGTGTCGTAGTAGAGGCGCGTACGTGTCATAGCATGTACACGTACGTACAGCGGCCAGGGTGCAAGAATGAAAATACGGCCACGTATGTGTACATACGGGCGGGGTCTCGAACGCCTACTCGCGCATACATACGGCCTGGGCTCGTGTACATGGCTGGGTCGGAACGGAGAAACAGCATCGTCGTCGTGTTCATGGGGAGGCAACGGAATGCGGCGTGTTCATGGGGAGGCAACGAAATGCGTCGTGTTCATCGGGAGGCAACGGAACGCGTGGGAGCCAACCGACTGGGTCAGAACGGAATGCGTGGTCGTGTTCATCGGGAGGTATTGGACGGAACAGGCGATGGAAACGAGGCCTGGCGTACCGCAAAATGGAGGAAACGACCTTGTGTTCGACCGGCCACGTTTGGAATGGGATCCTGTTCATCGAGAGGGGTCTGGCGTACCGCAAAACGGAGGAAACGGACCTCCTACGGTCGAAACGGGGGTCCTGTCGATCAGGAGGGGTGTGGCGTACCGCAAAACGGAGGAAAGGACCTCCTACGGTCGAAACAGGGGTCCTGTTCATCGGGAGGGGTGTGGGGTACCGCAAAACGGGACTCCACGAGATACTGTTCATCTCCACCGTCGACCTCCTCCAGCCTCCACGGGCTCCTGTTCATCCAGCCTCCACCGCGTGCTACTCCACCAGCTACTATTCAACCACCCCTCCACCGTCTACTGTTCATCCAGCCCTCCACACCACGGGGTCCTGTTCAACCACCCCTCCACGGGCACCCCTCCACCGTCTACTGTTCATCCAGCCCTCCACCACACCAAGGGGTCCTGTTCATCCAGAGGCAACACCACCGCTCACTGTTCATCCACCCCCCGCCCGCAATGCTCACTATTCATCCTAGAGGCAGCATCGATCGGCTTCAGTTAGCAGCAGTAGCGAAGGAATCGCTCGATCGGGTTCAGTTAACATCCATCGATCGATCGCTCAAGTTCAGTAACGCGTAGCCTGTAGTGCAATCGCTCGGGTTCAGTTAGAGCCCAATGCCTCGCACTCACGCACGTACGTGTACAAGAGAAACGCGCATCGCTCGGCCCCGACCTCCCACCGTAACTGGGAAATCCCCGAAATTTTCCTCCCCCTCGCTTCTACCATGGTTTTTTCCGTCATGGACGGCCCAAAGAATGTCATGCAGCTGTGTCTCCGGCCCGCCCAGGACGAAAAGCCCATTTTCTGTCATGATTTTTTGTCATAGAAGTAGGAGCCCACCACATCTATGATGATACCGGGTTTTGTCACAATTATCGTCATGGAAGTGTCATATGTATGACAAAAAAAAATTTCGTTCGGCCCAAAATGTCACGAATGTGTCTTTTTTTGTAGTGTATTGTGCTCCTCGAAGTTTTTGGGTATATGGGTATATATGGGAGGAATAAGTACGTCGATGGATCTACGGGCTGTCCACGAGGCAGGGGGCGCGCCCAGGGGGTGGGGGCGCCCCCCACCCACGTGGGCAGCCCGGGAGTCTCCTGGTCCAACTCCGATACTTCGTGGGCTTCTTCTGGTCCAAAAATAAGTTCCGTGAAGTTTCAGGTCAATTGGACTCCGTTTGATTTTCCTTTTCTGTGATACTCTAAGGAAAAAATAGAAACTGGCACTGGGCTCTGGGTTAATAGGTTAGTCCCAAAAAATAATATAAAAGTGCATAATAAAGCCCATAAACATCCAAACTAGATAATATAATAGCATGGAACAATAAAAAATTATATATACATTGGAGACTATCAGCATCCCCAAGCTTAATTCCCACTCGTCCTTGAGTAGGTAAATGATAAAAACAGAATTTTTGATGTGGAATGCTACCTAACATATTTGTCGTGGAATTGTCATGGCAGATGTCCTAGAGCAAGGACTTAGTCTTAGGGCCATCGCACTAGGAATCTTAAAGGGGTTAATCGGGACAAAGGACATGAGAGAGTTTTATACTAGTTCGGCCCCTTACGATGAAGGTAAAAGCCTACGTCTAGTTGGGTTTGGTATTGCTGGGGTTTCGATCACCAAGAGGCTTAACTCGCCGGCTTGGTTATCGACTTATTGTTTCTTACCCTAAACCGCCACCGGGCCGTCCCCTTATATACACAGGTCGACGCCATGTGGCCTACAGAGTCCCGGCCGGCTCATAATCGTGTCCGGCTCGGTGACTTTCTTTATATGTCTTTCTGTACAAGTATTTCCTCACATGTGGCGTTTTACAATATCGGGCTTTAAGCCGGCCCCTGACCTTTGGGCCTTCTATAAGACTTAATAAACTACAAACTTGGACGTTTACTGAACTTCTTGTGTAACCCGCCATTGAAGCTGACCCGGCCCCTCCTGGGCGGGTCTCAGCTGATAGTAATATCCCCAACATTAGGCCCCAGGTTGACTCTAAACTTTGTTCTTTGTCAATCTTCAACACTTAGTCAGAATCCATCCTCTGTCTAAAAACTTCTGTAACCCATCGTGACGTCATCTTTTGAAAACACAAAAAACCTTCATGACGTCATCTTACAATGGATCTTTCAGTTTTTAATGCCTTCTGAGAATCGAGGCGTCTGTTTAGTTGGACAATTATTATTGGGTCTCCTTGATTTTCGCGCCCGCCTGTTCGCATCTGCCCTTATAAATAGGCACGCGGCCGGTCCTTCCCATTCTCCTTTCTTCCTCATCTTCTTCCTCTCGCAACCTCCGTCACTGCTCGAGCTCCGCCGCCGCTGCGACTCTCATTGTCGTCATCAAGCTTGGCCACTACATCACCCTGAGTTCATCCAGAGAACGTGTCGACTTTTCGCGGTAGGCCTGCTTCTTGTAAGCTTTCCTCTCTCTCCCGTACCTAGATCCGTTTCTAGGTTTCACGAGTTCTTCAGTGTTCTTCATCTGTTCATCACGGGCCATCTTGTAGATCTCCTCCGCAACTTATTTTGATCCAGAAAAGAGATATAAGTCGCGCGGTAGCTGTTTGGCATTCATTTTTGATATCAGTAGATCCCTTTTACCTGAACAGATGCTTCGTTATAGTCGACAAACTTCTCTGTACTAAGTTTTTTAGGTCTGGAATATTTCCCTTTTTGAAACTGCCCTTTGATCCAAAATGATAATAAGAACTTGGCGAAACTTGTTTATACCAACACTTAACTGAATTCTGCCTTCTGAGAAAATATGTAGTCATGGCGGCTTACCACTCCGGCTTTGTTGTCCTTATATACCATTAGCCCTTAGTTAAACTGCCATTACTTGCTTTATAATTGACCATAGACTGAACCACCATATTGTTATTTATTTTTCAGTTCATTACTCATCATGCTGTCGAAGTCACCGACTGTCTGTAACTGGGTCCCTTCTTCCATAACTGAGGAACGGTTAAAAGAATTCTTCATCATTGGGTTTCTGCCTTCAAAGAATGTCATGTCTTATCGTGCTCCTGACCCGGAGGAAGAACGTCCCAATCCGAAAGATGGAGAAGTGATTATCATTACTGACCACATGAACCGGGGATTTTCACCACCCGGTTCAAAATTCTTCAGAGAGGTCCTTCATTTTTTCAAACTCCATGCTCAAGACCTTGGACCCAACTCTGTTTCCAATATTTGTAACTTCCAAGTGCTCTGTGAGGTGTATCTTCAGCAAGAGCCCACTATAGAATTGTTTAGAGAGTACTTTTATTTGAATCGCCAGAATCAATGCACCAACGGTTCTAGCTTAGAACTTGGAGGCATTTCAATTCAGCACCGTCAGGGTGCTGTTTTTCCTCTCATCGTCTTACCGAGCCACCCAAAAGATTGGAACCAAACTTGGTTTTATTGTCAGGATACTTCTCCAGCAAACGAGAAGCCTTTGCCGGGTTATCGCCCTAACCGTCTTGACTCCAAGTTCACCCTTTTGTATAAGCTTACTGTCGCTAAACATAGGAAGCTTTTTCCCTCCATTAGAAGAATGAATGGCTTATTGGGTAATGGTCTAACCGGAGTAGATCTGACCCGTTGTTGGATCTCATGGCGGGTTATCCCATTAAGTCGTTGATCTCAACTGATGTATGAATATGACGGTAGCCCAGACCACCCTCTTCATCACAGCCAAGTTGAACTCACCGAAGAAGACATTGTTTCGATGTCGACCCTTTTGGTAAATGTGTAACGCCCCGAGACCGATGTGCCAGGTGTCGTCCAGTTATTCGCTGTTGTTGCATTGTCATTGCTTGTGTGTCATGCATTGCATATCATGTCATCATGCGCATTTCATTTGCATACGTGTTCGTCTCATGCATCCGAGCATTTTCCCCGTTGTCCGTTTTGCAATCCGGCGCTCCGTTCTCCTCCGGTGGTCATTTCTACCTTCTTCTCGTGTGTGGGGATTAAACATTTCCGGATTGGACCGAGACTTGCCAAGCGGCCTTGGTTTACTACCGGTAGACCGCCTGTCAAGTTTCGTACCATTTGGACTTCGTTTGATGCCCCAACGGTTAACCGAGGGACCGAACAGGCCTCGTGTGTGTTGCAGCCCAACACCCTTCCAAAGTGGCCCAAAACCCACCAAAACTATCTCCATCATCTAGAGCATTCGATCACGATCGCGTGGCCGAAAACCGCACCTCATTTGGACTCTCCTAGCTCCCTCTACCTATAAATATGTGCACCCCGTCAAAATTCACGGTCGAAACCCTAGCGTCTTCCTCCTTGCGCCACCGGACATGTCTGACCGAGCCGGACATGTCCAGCCTCCACGTCGCCCCGGCCAATCACGGCTTGACACGTCGTCACTGCCGCCTCCTGCGCCAACCCCGCCGTGCCACGTGTCCGCGCCGCCCTGTCCGCACCGCGCCTCCCAGCCGCGCGGCCCACCTAGGCCCGGGGCGAGCCCGCGGGGCCCATCCAGCGCCGCCCCGAGTGCCCGAGCCTCGCCGCCTCTTCTCCGCCGGCGGCAGCCTCTGTTCATCATCTTCACTGCGCCCCACCGCCACCGGCCATCGCCGAGCACCGCCGCCTGCGCCCACCGGCCGCCGCCTCCGCCCTGCTCCTCCGCCGGCGCTGGCCCGCCTCCCCTCACCGGCGCAGGTGCTCCGGCCACCGCGGCCCTGCGCCGCCTCGCCGTCCCGGAGCTCCGCCATCTCCGGCCGCCGCCGTCATCGTTCCTCCGGCGAGCTCCGCCACTGTTCCGGCGAACTCCGTCCGTGCCTCGGTTCGCGTGCATGAACCCTAGGTCTGAGATTTGAGAGAGGTTGACTTTTTCCCTAAGTCCTTGAGTTTTCCATGTTTCATATGCCCACGTTCATCATGTCGTAACTTTGCATCCGTAGTCCGATTCATGCGTGTAGCATATCAAAATGTTCGTCTCAGAGAGCACATCATTTCATCTCATTGCATCATTTTTCTCAATATGCCATATGTTCATGTTGTTTCCTAGTGATCCGTGCCTCTTTTAAGGATGATCAGTAAGGATGATTTGTTAATCTTGTCGTGCTCTATCCATCCATGTCTTTGTTTGCAATTATGGAGCACCCTAGCTTGAGTCAATCGAGCTCTACTTTTGCTATTTCGTGAATCTGGGCAGATTGTGTACTTGTTAGCGATTTTGCCGAGGATGTTGTAGTTGATCCGTGCATGCTATGCTATTGTTCTTGCCATGTCTAGCTTGTATAATGTGTATTCTAGATGGGTGCATGCTTAGATTGTCATGACTTGCTCTGTAGTGAGTGCATCGAGCTCGTAAACATGCCTACTTGATATCTGTTTTCAGCATGCTCCAGTTTTCACTAAGTCTGAGAACTGATTATGTTTTTGCCATGTTCACATGCCTGCAATTGTATTTTCTGATCCGTTTTGGCTCAAGGTCACTAAGGGACTTTTGTTAAGCTCTTTGAGTAGCTCCATGCCATGCTTTACTTTGCCATATTCAGATCATGTAGCATATAGTTTTCATGCTACAAAGAGTGCTATATGATCTGAAATTCCAGACAAGTGTTAATTTCACTAAGTCTAAAATCTGTTTACCAAATGCATTTTTGCCATGCTTGTTTGAACCTGTTAATGGATGAATTGGCCGTAGCTCAGTGCTAGTCTTTTGTTAATTATCTTAAATGGATCCCTGCCATGTATTTTGATGCCATGTTTGGGTGCTGTAGCATGTTCATCTTGTCGCATTTAGATGGCTACTTGCTGTAATTGCAGACCGGTGCCATATTTGAATTGCTTGCCATTTCCAAACCGTAGCTCCGATTCTGGCGTTCTTCATATCGTTTTCAAGCGTTTTCATCCCATCTTTCCAGTGGCACACTTGGATTTCCAAGTTGAGGCCGGGTTCATTCATTCCTTTGCAATCATGCATATGCATCGCATACCGCATCCCGCATATCATACCATGTTCATGTGTTGGTTGTTTACTATGTTGTGTGCTTCTTTTCTGGTGTTTGCTTCTTCGGGTTGGTTCCGATAATGTGGCGTTGTGAGGACCTGTTCGTCTACGTTCCATTTGTCTTCTTCATGGACTCGTTCTTCTTCCTTGCGGGATTTCAGGCAAGATGACCATACCCTCGAAATCACTTCTATCTTTGCTTGCTAGATGCTCGCTCTTTTGCTATGCCTATGCTATGATGCCTACCACTTGCTTATCATGCCTCCCAAATTGCCATGTTCAACCTCTAACCCACCATGTCCTGGCAAACCGTTGATTGGCTATGTTACCACTTTGCTCAGCCCCTCTTATAGCGTTGCTAGTTGCACGTGAAGATTGGAGGCCTTTCCTTGTTGGAACATTATTTACTTGTTGGGATATTAGTATATTGCCATGTTATCTTAAAGCATCTATATACTTGATAAAGGCTGGAAGGCTCGGCCTTATGCCTAGTGTTTTGTTCCACTCTTGCCTCCCTAGTATTCGTCATATCGGTGTTATGTTCCCGGATTTTGCGTTCTTACGCGGTTGGGTAATAATGGGAACCCCTTGACAGTTCGCGTTGAGTGAAACTCTTCCAGCAATGCCCAACATTGGTTTTACCATTCGCCACCTAGCCTTTTCTTTTCCCTTGGGGGTCGCGCGCCCAAGGGTCGTCATTATTTTAAACCCCCGGGCCAGTGCTCCTCTGAGTGTTGGTCCAACTTGTCAGCCGCTGGTGGCCACCAGGGGCAACTCTGGGCTGGCCTACCAGAAGTTTAGACAATCCGGTGTGCCCTGAGAAAGAGATATGTGCAGCTCCTATCGGGATTTGTTGGCACATTCGGGCGGTGTTGCTGGTTTAGTTTTACCCTGTCGAAATGTCTTGTAGAACTGGGATACCGAGTCTGATCGGAGTGTCTCGGGAGGAGGTCTATTCCTTTGTTGACCGTGAGAGCTTGTCATGGGCTAAGTTGGGACACCCCTGCAGGGATTTGAACTTTCGAAAGCCGTGCCCGCGGTTATGGGCAGATGGGAATTTGTTAACGTTCGGTTGTAGAAAACCTGAAGTTGACCTTAATTAAAATATATCAACAGCGTGTGTTACCGTGATGGTCTCTTTCCGGCGGAGTCCGGGAAGTGAACACGGTGTTGGAGTTATGCTTGACGTAGGTTGTTTTAGGATCACTTCTTGATCATAGATTTCTCGAACGTGCTTTGCCTTCTCTTCTCGCTCTCTTTTGCGTATATTAGCCACCATATATGCTAGTCGCTTGCTGCAGCTCCGCCTCATACCTTTACCTTACCCATAAGCTTAAATAGTCTTAATCGTGAGGGTGTGAGATTGCTGAGTCCCCGTGACTCACAGATACTTCCAAAACCAGCTTGCAGGTGCCGATGAGTCCGTGCAGATGACGCAACCAAGCTCAGGAGGAGCTCGATGAAGATCTTGTCCTTTGTGTTGTTTCGTTCTAGTTGATCAGTAGTGGAGCCCAGTTGGGGTCGATCGGGGACCTTGTCGCATTTGGGGTTCTTCTTTTGTTTTGGTTCCGTAGTCGGACCTTGATTGTATCTGTTTGATGTAATGCTTTATTTATGTAATTGTGTGAAGTGGCGATTGTAAGCCAACTGTGTATCTCTTTCCATTATGTATTACTTGGGTTGTGTGAAGATTACCTCACTTGCGACATTGCTTTCAATGCGGTTATGCCTCTAAGTCGTGCTTCGACACGTGGGAGATATAGCCGCATCGAGGGCGTTACAAAATGGGAAGTACAAAGATTGCAGTATTGTTGGGTTAAGTCCCTTCTGCAAGATTAATCCGATGCCAGAAGTAAGTACATTCTGATCTCTTTTTTTCTGTGTTTTGCCCGGCTATTAGTACTTAATACTGATCTTTCTTCTTGTCTTTACAGGCCAATTTTGACGTCTGGGAGGTGAAATATGATCACGAAGCTACCAAGAAGGCGAAACTCGCCGCCATGAATGCCAAGAAAACAGCCTGGAAATCCAAGAAGAAGAAGAAGAAAACCACTGCTGAAGATTTAATGAAGCTTGATGACTCGTCTGACTCGGAGGTAGCCCTTGACTCCCTTGGCCAATTTTTTAACACTCTTATTGACACTGATCCTTACCAGGATGACACTGGGGCCAGTCAGGCTGAGGAAGTAGAGGTAACTATTATTTCCTCCAACTCAGAGCCCTTACCAAGACACAAAGTTCGTCGAGTGATTCGTAAAGTAAGGTTTTCTAACCCTTTAGCTCACTTGGATCCCAACTTTCATTTGAAGAAACAGCAACATGAAAGCCGCCGTGAAGTTGGAATTGAGGATGAACCGGCTATTGTCCTTCAACAGACTCCTCAGAAACGCCTGAACGAGGTTTAATTGTTACTGTCTTTAACCCGTTTTGATGAATCCTGCTCCTTGTATTTTCTTTAACTCCTTTCATTTACCTTTACAGGAGGTGTCTCGTTCTTCGGGCGACTCTTCACAAACACAATTTCCGGCTTTCAAGACTGCTCCTGGGTAATTAAAAACCCTCTTTTCTTCCGAGTTTGATCAATTGTTATCTTAATGTTGATTATTCTAAGATATTTTTCTTCAGTGGTCAAGCTAAGTCCAAAAAAGCGAAGGCAACAAAACCAATGGAAGATACGCCAGTACTAGCCTCTGGGCCAGCTAGGCCACCTTCTCCATTGACTGTCGCCCTAGAAGACTCGCCTATTGTTCATGAAGCAAATCCTCAAGAGCCATCCCTTGTCAAGAACACTATTAACTCTTCTGCAGCTGGTCCATCAAGCTCAACCAGCCCACCATATCCCCGTGTTCAAGATGTTCAAATTACTGGGAGAAGCTATGTTGAGCCGGGGAACCCGACGGTTTTGGCACAGTGCATCGCTAAGCAAGAAGCTTTGGAGAGGCGGAAGGTTCGTCTTGATGTTGCCAATTATGACTGTCTTAACGCCAGTGATATCTTATCCGGCTATCTTAGTCATGTACACTCCAGTCGTGATTCTGAGATTGAGATGGTCAAGCAGCTTCAATTGAAGTATGAGGTATGTAATTTCCGGTTTATCAACATTCCTTCAGCCCCCAAGTCTGTAGATTATGAGAGAAACAGAATAACCTAGAGACTTACAATATAGACTGATACTTTTACCTCTGAATCTTTGCTTGATATTAGTAGAACAAGACTTCACCCGTAGTCCCCAAGGACCGGTTTATTTAATCATTAATGAATCGGTACTTCAGAATTGAACGCCATCTGTAAAATACTTAATATTCCGGTTTAAACTTGAAAAACTTGCTGAACTGCGTGCATTAGCCCCCAAGTGCCAAGTGATGTTACTTCGTAAAGGACTTGGGACTTCAAATATGTTGGTAGAGTCATAAAAATTTGATTTTACATACATTAGCCCCCAAGTGTCAAGTGGTTTATTCATAAAGTATTTGAGACTTGAATCTTTGAAATTGGATACTGGAATTTGAAGCCAAGTCTTGATTTATCTGAATGTGTTCACAGAATGCATTGTCTGAACTGAACTCCCAATTGACTGATACAAAGACTCGGCTAGCGAACCAGGAATCAGAAATTAAATCTTCCACCTCCCAACTGCAAATAAGTCTTTCTGAAACGGAGAAGTTGAAGACTGACTTTGCTGTCAAAGAGAAAACATGGGCAGATGAGAAGATACTTCTGACCCGGCGAGCTGAGACAGCCGAAACAGCTCTGAAGGAAATTTCAACCGAACTGAATAGTTTAAAAGGCCGGGTGTCTCAGATGGTCACTGCTATCTTTGGTAAGCTTCCTGATTTGATCTTTCATATGTGTTTCTTATCAAGCCAGAATATGATCCGTTAACCGACTCTGTGAAAAATGCGTGTAGGTCCGCGAAGTAAGAATCTAGACCAAGACCCGTTGATTAAGATGAAAGCCGTATATACTTTAACTGCACAATTGTATATCGGCGTGCAACGAGCTCTGGCAGCCATCTCTCCTACTAATCAAGGGTCTAACTGGATCAGTGACGTCCTGAAGAGGATGTCCATTCTCCCTGCCAGATTCCAAGAGGTGAAACGCTCCTGCACGCGAGCCGGAGCTTTGACTGGCCTAAGCCACTCCAAGGCTTGGGTACCAGATCTAGACCCGGCAGACGTGGCAAGGGGTTATCCTACCATGAAGGAGGACGGGTCTCCTTTTGATCAGGATGACTTTATAGCCTGCATCCGTGAAGTCCGGCCTCAGCCGACTAGCCTTGGAGATGACACCAATGTGGACAAGTATCAACCGGGTTTTGACAGTGAAAATAAGAAGATGGCCCCTCCTTCCTATAAAGTAACCGACTTGACCCACCGGTGAGAGAAGACACATTTGCCCCGGAGGTTGATCCGGTCGGCTTGATTGATGATGAAGCTGAATTTGTCGCCATGAATGGCTATGACTGGTCAAAACCCAACTTCCAGCAGATTCAAGATGTTGAGCCGGTGAGGGAAGGACAATGATCATCTTCATGGGCTTTAGAAAGCCTTGTAATAGCTTTAGCTGTTAAAAACACCGCATGTTTGCTTATGCCATCGCGCATAAAATGCTTCTATGTGAATCTGTGCTTCCGGGTGCCAATGTTTTAATGCTTTTCTTATGCCTTGTTTAACACTTGTCTCTGCAATGTTTAAACTCTGTTCCTCTGAACACAAGGAAAAAGGAAATACCTGGCAAGGCGGTTTAGAAACAACTAGGTTTAAACACCTCTTTTACAGCCCATATTTCCACCTCAAAAAATAGAGACAAATATAAATAAAGGATAAGGTTTAATACCAACTCTGAAGTTAACGCATCCGATAAGCGCGTGTAAGTAAAAACCATACCTTGTCCTTGGTGATCCTTAGATCGCCGGTTTAAATAAATCGGGTGATGAATTTGAGAATTCAATATAAAAGTTGTGACTCTTTGAACATTCAATAATCATCATATCTCAGTAGCTCGTACCTTCGGATCCTTAGACCACCGGCTTGGATAACCCGGGCAGCTGTGTTGTCCGATAATTTAGCCGGCGAAGAGAGTAAGGCCATCTCATTTGTAATATTGAAGCAACAAAAACTCAAAGGCAAGCAACAGATAACAAACATAATTTTAACTCTGTATTTAAAAGATTGGGGGTTTCTGATTCGAATACGATCAGTAAACCGGACCAAAGGGGTTAAGCTAAGGGAATACGACCATATAGCCCCCAGTGGCTTTGGCGTTGCGCCGATCAAGAGGTTACCGACAACTATGTTCTCTTTGGTTCGAATACGACCTATGTTTGAACAGGAAGCCCCCAAATGACCTTGAGAGGTTTTTAACGACCCTGATTCGAATATGATCCAAGTCGGCTCAAAAGGGGTTAAGCTATGATTCGGATACGATCAAGAAGCCCCCAAGTGAGTTTGGCCTTGAGCCGATCAAAAGGGTTACGACAGCTATGTTCTCTTTGGTTCGAGTACGACCTATGTTTGAACAGGAAGCCCCCAAGTGACCATGATATTTACAGCTAGATTCGAATACGATCATAAGCCGGACTAGAAAAAGGTTAAACTTGATTCAAATATGATCAGCTCCTTAATAGTCATTTGTGCAAAAGTAATAAAGATACATAATCTTTGAAAAGAAAAGAGACCGATGGTCTTACTTTATTGCTTATCATCGTATATACAGGATGAACGTATGTACAGGATGAGAGCCGGTGGCTCAGGTATAGTACGGCCGAAGTTGAGCAATGTTCCACAGCCGGCGGGTCTCCTCTTCCGACTTACGTGAGTGTAACACCCTCGATGCGACTATAGCTCCCACGTGTCGAGGCACGACTTAGAGACATAATCGCATTGAAGGCATATGTCGCAAGTTAGGCAATCTTCACAACATCCCATGTAATAATAATAAAAGGGGAGATAACATAGTTGGCTTACACTTGCCACGTCAATCAAGTACATAAATAACATTACATCATCCAAACACTCATGGCCCGACTACGGCGCCAAAATGAAAGAGAACCCAACATGCGACATGGTCCCAATCACCCCCAACTGGGCACCACTACTGATCATCAGGAAAGGAAACATAGTATCGTTGAGAGTCTTCGTCGAACTCCCACTTGAGCTCATACGTGTCTCCTGGAGCGGAAACATCGGGCCCTGCATCTGGTGTAATAGTAATCTATGAGCCACAGGGACTCAGCAATCTCGCACCCTCGCGATCAAGACTATTTGAGCTTATAGGTAAGGCGAGGTAAAATAAGAGTGGAGCTGCAGCAAGTGACTAGCAAGTATGGTGGCTAACTTATTCGCAAAAGAGGGCGAGAAGAGGAGGCAAGCGCGAGCGAGAAGCTAGAGAACAACCTGCGCAAACATTACTCCAACACCGTGTCCACTTCCTGGACTCCGGCGAGAAGAGTCCATCACGGCAACACACCTAGTTGATTCCTTTTAATTAAATTAAGGTTCAAGTTATCTACAACCGGACATTAACAAATTCCCGTCTGCCCATAACCGCGGGCACGGCTTTCGAAAGTTCAATCCCTGCAGGGGAGTCCCAACTTAGCCCATGACAAGCTCTCACGGTCAACGAAGGAATAGACCTCCTCCCAAGACGTTCCAATCAGACTCGGTATCTCGGTAACTCAAGACACTTCGACAGGTTAAAACAAGACCAGCAACACCGCCCGAATGTGCCGACAAATCCCGATAGGAGCTGCACATATCTCTTTCTCAGGGCACACTCAGATTGTCTTAGGTACGGGTAGGCCAGCCCAGAGTTGCCCCTAGTGGCCACTGGCAGCTGACAGGTGGACCAACACTCAGAGGAGCACTAGCCTGGGGGGGTTAAAATAAGATGACCCTTGAGTCTGCAGAACCCAAGGGAAAGAAAAGGGGTAGGTGGCAAATGGTAAAACCAAGGTTGGGCATTGCTGGACAAGCTTTAATCAAGGCGAAATATCAAGGGGTTCCCATTATAACCCAACCACGTAAGGAACGCAAAATCCGGGAACATAACACCGATATGACGGAAACTAGGGCAGCAAGTGTGGAACAAAACACTAGGCGAGAGGCCGAGCCTTCCATCCTTTACCAAGTATATAGATGCATTAAGATAACATGGCAATATAATGATATCCCAACAAGTAAATAAATGTTCCAACAAGGAACGGCCTCCAATCTTCACCTGCAACTAGCAACGCTATAAGAGGGGGCTGAGCAAAGCGGTAACATAGCCAATCAATGGTTTGCTAGGACAATGGTGGGTTAGAGGTTGACATGGCAATTTAGGAGGCTTGCAAGCAAGTGGTAGGCATCGTAGCAATGGCATAGCAAAAGAGCGAGCAAACTAGCATAGCAAAGATAGTAGTTATTTCGAGGGTATGATCATCTTGCATGCACAGTTGTCAGAGTTGACTGGATCCTCAAAAGCAAACTCAACGGGCTCCTCGTTAGCGAACTCGTCTCCTGGCTCTACCCAAATAAGACAAACAAGCAACAAGGATACAATCAACCACGTGCAAGAACAAGCAATATGATGAAATGATGATATGCTATGCGGCATGCGATGCGGGATGCAAAATGCAAGATATGACAGGAAATGCATGAATCTGGCCTCAACATGGAATTCCAAGAGTGCCACTGGAAAGATGAGATGAAATCGCTTGAAAACGATATAAAGAACGCTGGAATCGGAGTTACGGTTTGGAAATGGCAAGCGATTCGAAAATGACACCGGTTTGCGATTTATAGCAAGTAGGCATCTAAATGCAATGAGATGAACATGCTACAGCAATCAAACATGACAACAAAATACATGGCAGAGATTCACACAAGATGCTTAACAAAAGTCTAGCACTGAGCTACGGCCAATTCATCCATTAGGAGGTTCAAACAAGCATGGCAAAAATGCAAATGGTAAAACAGATCTCAGACTTAGTGAAATTAACACTTGTCTGGAATTTCAGACCATATAGCCCTCTTCGAAGCAACAAAACAACATGCTAAAGGACCTGAAACATGACAAAGAAAGACATGGCATGGAGATACTCAACAAGCACACGGACATAAGCCAAAAGGGATCACAAAATATACTAACAAGCACACGAACATAGCAAAAACATAATCAGTTTTCAGACTTAGTGAAAACTGGGACATGCTGAAACATAACTCACGAAGGCATGTTTACGAGCTCGATGCACTCACCACGGTGCAAGTCATGGCAAGAAAAGCATACACCCATCAATAAGGCACAAAATACAAGCTAGACATGGCAAGAACAATAGCATAGCATGCACGGATCAACTACAATAACATCGGCAAAATCGCAAACAAGTTGATGATCTGCCCAGATTCACAACAAAGCAAAAGTAGAGCTTGATTGACTCAAGCTAGGGTGCTCCATAATTGCAAACAAAGACATGGATGGATAGAGCACTATAATATTAACAAAACTCCCTTACTGATCATCCTCAAAAGAGGCACGGATCACTAGGAAACAACAAGAACATATGGCATCATGAACTAAACAATCCCAGGACTTAGAGAAATCACTAAGTCCCTGAAAACAGAATTAGCAAGTGCACCACTTTGCAAACTTGCACAAGTCACCACACACATCCTAAAAATACATGGGTTGCACCTCTGGAAAGAGGGCAAAACCCTTAACAAAACATATGAAGAACTCACGGGCATATCATGCACACATTAATCATGGCAAAAATGACAAAAGTGCTAAACGGAGTAACAGATCTGGCAATTAACTCAAGTAGCCCTCTTCTAACAGCATTTCGGGCATCAAGATGAACTCAAATGAAAATTATGCAATGGAATGAAATGATGTACTCTCTGAGGTGAACATTTTGATATGCTATATGCCCAAATCGGAGCTACGGATGCAAAGTTACGGGGCCGCGAACAGGGGCATATGGACTGAAAATTTAAGGACTTGGAGAAAAAAACAACCCCAGATCTAGGGTTTGCACGGAAACCGAGGCGGTGGTGGCACTGTAGCTGTTTGTCAGGGAAGAAGCAAGCAGCAGCCGGCGAGTGGAGGGAGGAGGCGGCGGCCGGCGTCGCCTGGGCCGGCGATGGCCGGGGTGGCGGGGCCGGACGAAGGGCGGCGGGGCCGGCGTGGAGGCGGCGGCCGGCTCCGGCGAGCTTGGCCTTGGCGGCGGGCGGCAGAGGCGCGAGGTGCGAGGCCGGGAGGCTGGCGAGGCGGAGGACAGGCGGCGGCCTGCTCCGGTCGCCGGAGTTGGTTGCCGGCGACGGCGAAGATCCGGCAAGGCGAGCGGAGCTGGGCGGCTCGGGCAGCTCGGCCGGGCGGCGGCGGATCTGGGCCCGCGGGGGCCTGCCTCGGGCCCCGTAGGCCGGCGCGGTGGGGAGGAGAAAGAGGAGGCGGCTGGGATGAGGTGGCGGTGTCCGATTGGGCCGGAACGGTGGCGCGGCTGATGTGGTGGACCCTGATTCGTCGGGGTGATGTGGCGGCGGCGGTGGACACGTCCAGCGGCGGGATGGACACGTCCGGTGGCGCGAGGAGGAAGATGGCTAGGGTTCATCCGCGAATTTCGGGAGGGGAGCACATATTTATAGGTGGAGGGGGCTAGGAGAGTCCAAATGAGGTGCGATTTTTGGCCACGCGATCGTGATCGAACGCTTTAGGACATGGAGCAGAGTTTGGTGAGTTTCAAGCCAAATTGGAGGGGTGTTGGGCTGCAACACACACGAGGCCTTTTCGGTCCCTCGGCTAACCGTTGGGGTACCAAATGAAGTCCAAATGGTACGAAACTTGACAGGCGGTCTACCGGTAGTAAACCAAGGCCGCTTGGCAAGTCTCGGTCCAATCCGGAAATGTTTAATCCCCACACACGAAAGAAAGCTAGAAATGACCACCGGAGGAGAACGAAGCGCCGGAATGCAAAATGGACAACGGGGAAAACGCTCGAATGCATGAGACAAACATGTATGCAAATGCAATGCACATGATGACATGATATGAGATGCATGACAAAGACAACAACACACGGAGACAAAGACCCGAACCCGAGGAAAAGAATATAACTTAACGCCGGAAACGGCAAGAGTTGGAGTACAAATTGGGAAAGTTACATCCGGGGTGTTACAACACTCCACCACTACGAAAGGATCTCGTCCTGAGATCTAGGACTGAAATAACACCGGGTACTCAAAACGGAGGTGATCCTCGCGTTCCCAGGTAGCTTCACAGTCGGAATGGTGTGACCACTTGACTTTGAGAAATTTGGTTGACTTGTTGCGAGTCTTGCGTTCAGTCTCTTCAAGAATAGCAACTGGGTGCTCACGTTAAGAGAGATCTTCTTGGAGCTCAATGTCCTCGAAGTTGCAGATTAAGTTTGCGGAAAGCTTCACAAAGCTCGGGTTGATAAGGCTTGAGAATCAGACTGTTGCAGTAAGCTTTCCTGCTCAAAGCGTCAACAATCACATTGGCCTTGCCTGGAGTATACTCAATACTCGGATTATACTCTTGAATCATTTCGACCCATCGAGTTTGCCTGAGGTTGAGATTAGGCTGAGTGAAGATGTACTTGAGACTCTTATGATCAGTGAAAATGTCCACTTTTCTCCCCAATAGAAGATGTCTCCAAGTCAAAAGAGCATGCACAACTACCGCCAACTCGAGATCATGAGTGGGGTAGTTCTTCTCATTAGGCTTCAACTGGCAAGATGTATAAGCAACAACTTTCTTCTCTTGCATCAATACTGCGCCAAGACCTTGGAGAGAGGCATCACAAAAGACCTCGTACGGCTTGGATTCATCAGGTGGAGTCAGTACTGGAGCAGTGATCAATTTCTCTTTCAAAGTGTTGAAAGCAATATCACACTCCGGAGACCAAACGTACTTGATGTGCTTCTGAAGAAGATTTGAGAGAGGCTTCGCGATCTTAGAAAAGTTTTCAACGAATCTTCGGCAATAGCTTGCGAGACCGAGAAAACTGCGGAGTTGCTTCACGTTCTGAGGAGGTTCCCAATTCACAATTGCAGACACCTTCTTAGGATTCACGGCAATGCCCTTGGTAGAGATGATATGACCAAGATAAAGAACCTCATCGAGCCAAAATTCACACTTGGAGAACTTGGCGTAGAACTGATGTTCTCTGAGCTTATCAAGAAGCAAACGCAAGTGCTTGGCATGATCTTCCTTGTTCTTCGAGAAAACCAGAATGTCGTCGAGATAGACCAAAACGAAGTCATTGGTGTAGGCGTTGAAGATGAAGTTCATCATGCGAGAGAACGTCGGAGGAGCGTTGGCGAGGCCAAAAGACATGACAGTGTATTAATAAGAACCAAAGCTTGTTCTGAATGTTGTCTTGGGAATATCTTCTTCACGAATGCGAATCTGGTGATAACCCATACGGAGATCAAGCTTGGAGAATACTTGGGCACCTTTGAGTTGTTCGAACAGCTCATTGATGTTGGGAAGTGGGTATTTGTTCTTGATGGTCTTCTTGTTCACTGGACGGTAATCGACACAAAGTCGGTCCATTCCATCTTTCTTCTTCACAAAAAGAACACCACAACCCCACGGAGAAGAACTAGGCCGGATGAGACCCATTTTCTTTTGCATATTGATCTGCTTCTTCAGCTCCTTCAACTCTTCAGGTCCGAGCTTGTAAGGACGCTTGCAAACAGGTTCCGTACCAGGCTCAAGATCAATAACGAATTCAACTGGCCGGTGCGGAGGCATTCCTGGGAGCTCTTCTAGAAAGATGTCTTGATATTCGCAAACGACTGGAATTTGAGAGATGGCATCCAATTCACCCTTCTCATTGAGAGAAAACAGACGGATAGTATTATCCCGAGCGGCAAAGATAATAACATCCTCAGACGAATGAGTCAATTGAATCTGCCTGGCTGCACAATCAAGCTGAGCCTTGTGCTTAGAAAGCCAATCCACCCCGAGAATAAGATCAATATCCGAGTCACCGAGAACCGTTGGAGAAGATAGAAACTTATAGTCACCCA
Source organism: Triticum aestivum (assembly GCF_018294505.1). Classification (NCBI taxonomy): domain Eukaryota; kingdom Viridiplantae; phylum Streptophyta; class Magnoliopsida; order Poales; family Poaceae; genus Triticum; species Triticum aestivum. The sequence goes on from NC_057797.1 coordinate 122,699,647, forward strand.
AAGTGATAGTAACATCCGGAGCAATGGAGTTAGCATGCATGCGCTTACTGGGAGAGACAACTGCTAAAGGACCAGGCAAAATTTGCAAAGGCAAACCATGCTTAGATGAAAACGGTCTCGAGATGAAACAATGCGATGCACCCGTGTCAAAAAGAACTTTTGCAGGAATATCATTAATAGGAAGGTTACCCATGATCACATCTGACGAGTCCTCTGCCTGAGCTGCATTCATTAAATTGACCTTGGCATGCTTGGGGTTATGCTTGACCACAGCTGTACTTGCCGATCTGACGGGAGGAGGAGGGGGAAGACGCCTTTGGTTGAAACACTTGTTGGCATAGTGACCCTTCTGTTGGCACTTGTTGCACGTGACCTCTGAAAGCAGCCGGTGATACGGAGCACTCGATCTTGGAGCTTGAGACGAAGTCTTGTCCTGAAAGCCAGGGTTGGGTGGGTGGGAAGAACCACTGCCACTTTTGCTCTTCTGCTGATACGGCTGACGGAACGGAGGAGGAGGAAGCCAAAACTTCTGCTGCTTGGCCACTTGAGTAGAGGAAGAATGAGTAACATCTCTGACTCGCTTCTTGGAAGCATCACACCTCAACTGAGCAGCCTCTTGCTTCAGTGCCATGTTGTAGAACTCATCGTATCTCAAGGGTTCGAAGAGAACAAGAGCTAGCTGAATTTATTCTCTGAGACCACCCCTGAACTGGTATATCATGCTCTTCTCATCAGGGACGTCCTGCTTGGCAAAGCGGGCGAGCTTCTGAAACAACTTGTTGTAGTCATAGACAGACAAAGAGCCTTGCTTCAGATTGCGGAATTCCTCACGCTTGCTTTGAACCACGCTCTGCGGAATATGATGAGCTCGGAAATCTCGATGGAAATCATCCCAAGTGATAACACGTCCACCTCTGGAGTCCTTGTACTGCTGGAACCATTCTGCAGCATGATCTTTGAGTTGGAAGGAAGTGAACTTAACAAAGTCCTCAGGCCTGACGTTACTGCACTCGAAATGTTTGCACAGATCCACAAGCCAATCGTCAGCATCGGTTGCCTCAACACAATTGCTGAAAGTCTTTGGCCTGTTAGCAAGGAACTGGTTGAGTGTAGCAAAGTGACTCCGATTGCTGCCTTGATTCCCATGACTGCCTTGATTGCGCTCTTGAAGAATTTGCATGATCAGCTGTGTGTTTGCATTGGTTGCGGCCATCACAGCTTGCCATGCCTCCGGAGGAGGAGCAGGTGGTGGCGGATCAGGATTCGGAGTCGTGTGCGTTGGAGGAGCCATCCTAAAGTGGTTGACCACCATTAGCACAAAGATAAATATTGAAGCTGAATCCAACGGAATGAAAATTGCAACATATAGTCTTCACATCCGAACAAAATGAACGAATGCATTCCTCTTGAAATGATCACATATCCATAAATTGAGAAGCCACGTAGAATTAAGGTAGAGAAATAAATCAACAAGGTACGGATCAAGAACGAATAATCGGTAAGAAATCCCAATCTCAAACCAATATCCGTGGAAGAAAAACTAAAGCTACTAGAATTCCCACCTATGAAACTTCCGAACCTTTCCGGTTATGCAATCAGGTGTTGGGGATACAGGGGAAGCATAATATCTCACCCAAACTAGCAAATCCTACATCCATATGTATCCATCCTTGAACACATAACCAAGAAACCTTCGGAAACCATCTACCTCAACCTTCGAGAAGCATCCGTTATACAAGTTATGGCGATACTCCCGAACTCCCGCCCTAGTACTGGGTGGCGTCGAGGTTATCTCACCAACGAACTGCATAAAAGAGATTCTCGATGTCGGCGTACTAGACTCAGGTATTCCAAAACTGTAACGATAAAATTATGATGACAACACCTCAGAGCTCAACTCCTCGGGACACTTCCACTAAACCCCTGACAGGAGGCACCAAGACAATGTTCTCATCATAAAACCATCGGAACGATTCCAAGATACCCGCGTGATCCTAAATTTTTTTTAGTGAAATTTGAGAAGAGAAGAGTCAAAACTCTACGTCAGGAAGCCTTACCAGAGCGATGAGGAGACTGGGAAGTAAAAAGAATTCCTAAACTCTCCGATATATAATTCCTAAATGACTCAAAACATTTTTCTATACACAACTCGGCTGCTAAAAACGATCAAGCAATGGGGCTCCTAAGGTCGGGGAAGGCTCTGATTACCAACTTGTAACACCCTCGATGCGACTATAGCTCCCACGTGTCGAGGCACGACTTAGAGACATAATCGCATTGAAGGCATATGTCGCAAGTTAGGCAATCTTCACAACATCCCATGTAATAATAATAAAAGGGGAGATAACATAGTTGGCTTACACTCGCCACGTCAATCAAGTACATAAATAACATTACATCATCCAAACACTCATGGCCCGACTACGGTGCCAAAATGAAAGAGAACCCAACATGCGACACGGTCCCAATCACCCCCAACTAGGCACCACTACTGATCATTGGGAAAGGAAACATAGTATCGTTGAGAGTCTTCGTCGAACTCCCACTTGAGCTCATACGCGTCTCCTGGAGCGGAAACATCGGGCCCTGCATCTGGTGTAATAGTAATCTGTGAGCCACAGGGACTCAACAATCTCGCACCCTCGTGATCAAGACTATTTGAGCTTATAGGTAAGGCGAGGTAAAATAAGAGTGGAGCTGCAGCAAGCGACTAGCAAGTATGGTGGCTAACTTATTCGCAAAAGAGGGCGAGAAGAGGAGGCAAGCGCGAGCGAGAAGCTAGAGAACAACCTGCACAAACATTACTCCAACACCGTGTCCACTTCCCGGACTCCGCCGAGAAGAGGCCATCACGGCAACACACCTAGTTGATTCCTTTTAATTAAATTAAGGTTCAAGTTATCTACAACCGAACATTAACAAATTCCCGTATGCCCATAACTGTGGGCACGGCTTTCGAGAGTTCAATCCCTGCAGGGGAGTCCCAACTTAGCCCATGACAAGCTCTCACGGTCAACGAAGGAATAGACCTCCTCCCAAGACGTTCCGATCAGACTCGGTATCTCGGTAACTCAAGACACTTCGACAGGTTAAAACAAGACCAGCAACACCGCTCGAATGTGCCGACAAATCCCGATAGGAGCTGCACATATCTCTTTCTTAGGGCACACTCAGATTGTCTTAGGTACGGGTAGGCCAGCCCAGAGTTGCCCCTGGTGGCCACCGGCAGCTGACAGGTGGACCAACACTCAGAGGAGCACTGGCCCGGGGGGTTAAAATAAGATGACCCTTGAGTCTGCAGAACCCAAGGGAAAGAAAAGGGGTAGGTGGCAAATGGTAAAACCAAGGTTGGGCATTGCTAGACAAGCTTTAATCAAGGCGAAATATCAAGGGGTTCCCATTATAACCCAACCGCGTAAGGAACGCAAAATCCGGGAACATAACACCGATATGACGGAAACTAGGGCGGCAAGAGTGGACCAAAACACTAGGCGAGAGGCCGTGCCTTCCACCCTTTACCAAGTATATAGATGCATTAAGATAACATGGCAATATAATGATATCCCAACAAGTAAATAAATGTTCCAACAAGGAACGGCCTCCAATCTTCACCTGCAACTAGCAACGCTATAAGAGGGGGCTGAGCAAAGCGGTAACATAGCCAATCAACGGTTTGCTAGGACAATGGTGGGTTAGAGGTTGACATGGAAATTTAGGAGGCTTGCAAGCAAGTGGTAGGCATCGTAGCAATGGCATAGCAAAAGAGCGAGCAAACTAGCATAGCAAAGATAATAGTGATTTCGAGGGTATGATCATCTTGCCTGCACAGTTGTCAGAGTTGACTGGATCCTCAAAAGCAAACTCAACAGGCTCCTCGTTAGCGAACTCGTCTCCCGGCTCTACCCAAATAAGACAAACAAGCAACAAGGATACAATCAACCACGTGCAAGAACAAGCAATATGATGAAATGATGATATGCTATGCGGCATGCGATGCGAGATGCAAAATGCAAGATATGACAGGAAATGCATGAACATGGCCTCAACTTGGAATTCCAAGAGTGCCACTGGAAAGATGAGATGAAATCGCTTGAAAACGATATAAAGAACGCCGGAATCGGAGTTACGGTTTGGAAATGGCAAGCGATTCAAAAATGACACCGGTCTGCGATTTATAGCAAGTAGGCATCTAAATGCAATGAGATGAACATGCTACAGCAATCAAACATGACACCAAAATACATGGCAGGGATTCACACAAGATGCTTAACAAAAGTCTAGCACTGAGCTACGGCCAATTCATCCATTAGGAGGTTCAAACAAGCATGGAAAAAATGCAAATGGTAAAACAAATCTCAGACTTAGTAAAATTAACACTTGTCTGGAATTTCAGACCATATAGCCCTCTTCGGAGCAACAAAACAACATGCTACAGGACCTGAACATGACAAAGAAAGACATGGCATGGAGCTACACAACAAGCTTAACAAAAGTCCCTTAGTGACCTTGAGCCAAAAGGGATCACAAAATATACTAACAAGCACACGAACATAGCAAAAACATAATCAGTTTTCAGACTTAGTGAAAACTGGGACATGCTGAAACATAACTCACGAAGACATGTTTACGAGCTCGATGCACTCACCACGTTGCAAGTCATGGCAAGACAAGCATACACCCATCAAGAAGGCACAAAATACAAGCTAGACATGGCAAGAACAATAGCATAGCATGCACGGATCAACTACAATAACATCGGCAAAATAGCAAACAAGTTGACGATCTGCCCAGATTCACAACGAAGCAAAAGTAGAGCTTGATTGACTCAAGCTAGGTTGCTCCATAATTGCAAACAAAGACATGGATGGATAGAGCACTATAATATTAACAAAACTCCCTTACTGATAATCCTCAAAAGAGGCACGGATCGCTAGGAAACAACAAGAACATATGGCATCATGAACTAAACAATCCCAGGACTTAGAGAAATCACTAAGTCCCTGAAAACAGAATTAGCAAGTGCACCACTTTGCAAGCTTGCACAAGTTACCACACACATCCTAAAAATACATGGGTTGCACCTCTGGAAAGATGGCAAAACCCTTAACAAAACATATGAAGAACTCACGGGCATATCATGCACACATTAATCATGGCAAAAATGACAAAAGTGCTAAACGGAGTAACAGATTTGGCAATTAACTCAAGTAGCCCTCTTCTAACAGCATTTCGGGCATCAAAATGAACTCAAATGAAAATTATGCAATGGAATGAAATGATGTACTCTCTGAGATGAACATTTTGATATGCTATATGCCCAAATCGGAGCTACGGATGCAAAGTTACGGGGCCGCGAACAGGGGCATATGGACTGAAAATTTAAGGACTTAGAGAAAAAACAACCCCAGATCTACGATTTGCACGGAAACCGAGGCGGCGGCGGCACTGTAGCTGTTCGTCGGGGAAGAAGCAAGCAGCAGCCGGCGAGTGGAAGGAGGAGGTGGCGGCCGGCGTCACCTGGGGCCGGCGATGGCCGAGGCGGCGTGGCCGGACGAAGGGCGGCGGGGCCGGCGTGGAGGCGGCGGCCGGCTCCGGTGAGCTTGGCCTTGGCGGCGGGCGGCGGAGGTGCAAGGCCGGGAGGCTGGCGAGGCGGAGGACGGGCGGCGGCGTGCTCCGGTCGCCGGAGTTGGTTGCCGGCGACGGCGAAGATCCGGCAAGGCGAGCGGAGCTGGGCGGCTCGGGCAGCTCGGTCGGGCGGCGGCGGATCTGGGCCCGCGCGGGCCTGTCTCGGGCCCCGTGGGCCGGCGCGATGGGGAGAAGAGAGAGGAGGCGGCTGGGATGAGGTGGCGGCGTCCGATTGAGCCGGAGCGGTGGCGCGGCTGATGTGGCGGACCCTGATTCGTCGGGGTGATGTGGCGGCGGCGGTGGACACGTCTAGCGGCGGGATGGACACGTCCGGTGGCGCGAGGAGGAAGATGGCTAGGGTTTATCCGCGAATTTCGGGAGGGGAGCACATATTTATAGGTAGAGGGGGCTAGGAGAGTCCAAATGAGGTGCGATTTTCGGCCACGCGATCGTGATCGAATGCTCTAGGACATGGAGCGGAGTTTGGTGGGTTTCGAGCCAAATTGGAGGGGTGTTGGGCTGCAACACACACGAGGCCTTTTCGGTCCCTCGACTAACCGTTGGGGTACCAAATGAAGTCCAAATGGTACGAAACTTGACAGGCGGTCTACCGGTAGTAAACCAAGGCTGCTTGGCAAGTCTCAGTCCAATCCGGAAATGTTTAATCCCCACGCACGAAAGAAAGCTAGAAATGACCACCGAAGGAGAACGAAGCGCCGCAATGCAAAACGGACAACAGGGAAAACGCTCGAATGCATGAGACGAACACGTATGCAAATGCAATGCACATGATGACATGATATGAGATGCATGACAAAGACAACAACACACGGAGACTAAGACCCGAACCCGAGGAAAAGAATATAACTTAACGCCGGAAACGGCAAGAGTTGGAGTACAAATTGGGAAAGTTACATCCGGGGTGTTACAGTGAGTCTGCATGCTCTCGAACATCAATGAGGTAATAAGACCCGTTGTTTAAATTTTTACTGACCACAAAGGGTCCTTCCCAAGGTGGGGATAACTTGTATGCATCTGAAAGATCTTGGATGAGCCGGAGCACCAAGTCGCCTTCCTGAAAAGTCCTGGTCTTAACCCGGCGGCTGTGATAACGACGCAGGTTCTATTGATAGATTGCTGATCGTGCTGCTGCTAAGTCTCTTTCTTCATCCAACAAGTCAAGCGCATCCTGTCTGGCTTTTTCATTGTTAGCTTCAACATAAGCCGCCACACGGGGCGAGTCATGATGGATGTCACTGGGCAATACCGCTTCTGCCCCATAAACCATGAAGAAGGGTGCGTAACCCGTAGACCTGTTGGGTGTAGTATTGATGCTCCATAACATTGAAGGCAACTCCTCTACCCAACAACCCGGCGTTCGCTGTAAAGGAACCATAAGCAGGGGTTTTAGCCCTTTCAGAATTTCCTGATTGGCTCTCTTAGCTTGACCATTGGATTGAGGATGAGCTACAGAAGAAACATGAAGCCGGATGTGCTCCCGCTGACAAAACTCTTCCATAGCCCCTTGGGATAGATTGGTGCCATTGTCCGTGATAATACTGTGTGGAAAACCGAAATGGAAGATTATTTTCTTCATGAACTGAACCGCCGTGGCTGCATAACACTTACTCACAGGCTCTGCCTCAACCCATTTAATGAACTTATCAACAGCCACCAGGAGATGTGTCTTCTTGTCCTTAGACCTTTTGAAAGGTCCCACCATGTCAAGCCCCCAGACTGCAAACGGCCAAGTGATTGGAATCATCCGGAGCTCTTGAGCCGGCACATGCGCCCGTCGTGCGAATTTCTGACATTTGTCACATCTACTAACTAGATCCTCTGCATCAGCGTCAGCCGTCAGCCAGTAAAAACCATGACGAAATGCCTTGGCCACCATAGATTTTGACCCGGCGTGATGACCACAATCACCTTCATGGATCTCACGAAGGATTTCTTGACCTTCTTCAGGGGAAACACGCCGTTGAAACGCTCCAGAAACACTGCGATGAAATAACTCTCCATCTGAAATCATCATGGACTTAGACCGCCGGGTTATTTGTCGAGCCAGGGTCTCATCTGCTGGCAATTCTCCCGGGTCATGTAAGCCAAGAACGGCACCGTCCAATCTGGGATGACATGAAGAGCCGCCACCAACTGCACCTCTGGGTCAGGAACAGCTAAATCTTCTTCTGTGGGCAATTTGACAAAGGGGTTATGCAAAACATCTAAAAAGGTGTTGGGTGGTACCGGCTTACGTTGAGACCCCAGCCAGCTCAAAGCATCAGCTGCTTCATTCTTTCGACGGTCAATGTGTTCCACCTGATAGCCTTTAAAATATCCTGCAACAGCATCGACCTCTCGGCGATAAGCCGCCATGAGAGCGTCTTTGGAATCCCACTTGCCAGACACCTGCTGAACCACTAGATCCGAATCACCAAGACATCTGACCCGCTCAAGCTCATCTCCTTTGCCACTCAAAGACCATGGAGCAATGCTTCATACTCTACTACGTTGTTAGTGCACGGAAACATCAATCGTAACACATAACAAAATTTATCACCTCGTGAGGAAGTTAATACAACTCCAGCCCCCGAGCCCTCCAATTGCCTGGACCCATCAAAATGAATAGTCCAATATGTGATGTCCGGCTTTTCTTCTGGCATCTGCATCTCTGTCCAGTCATTGATGTAGTCAACCAGGGCTTGAGACTTAATTGTAGTGCGTGGAACATACTTCAGCCCATGAGACCCAAGCTCAATTGGCCACTTGGCAACTCGCCCTGTAGCTTCTCTATTTTGAATAATGTCTCCCAAAGGAGCAGAGCTAACCATAGTGATTGGATGTCCCTGAAAGTAATGCTTAAGCTTCCGGCTTGCCATGAACACCCCATAAACAAGCTTCTGCCAATGTGGATATCGTTGCTTAGACTCAATTAGCACTTCACTGACATAATAAACCGGCCATTGAACCGGATGCGCTTTGCCAACCTCCGTGCGCTCTACCACCATAGCCACGCTAACAGCCCGTGAGTTGGCAGCTACAAATAACAATAGCGGCTCTTTCTCAATTGGAGCAGCTAGGACCGGCGGCTCAGCTAGTTGTTCCTTCAGATCTTTAAAAGAGGTGTTCGCGGCATCACTCCAAACAAACACATTTGTTTTCTTCATCAAATGATACAGAGGCATAGCCTTTTCCCCTAACCGGCTTATGGACCGGCTCAAAGCAGCCACACGACCCGCCGGTCATTGAACATCATTGACGCATGTTGGTTTGGCCAGGGATGTAATTGCTTTGATCTTCTCCGGGTTAGCTTCAATGCCTCGGTTAGACACCAGAAAACTCAAAAGCTTGCCGGCTGGCACTCCAAAAACACATTTGGCCGGGTTAAGCATCATCTTGTACACCCGAAGATTATCAAAAGTCTCTTTCAAGTCTGTGACCAAGGTTTCCTCTTCCCTGGATTTCACTACTATATCATCTACATAGGCATGAACATTGCGCCCAATTTGATCATGAAGACAATTCTGCACACACCGTTGGTAAGTCGCCTGAGCACTCTTGAGCCCAAAAGGCATAGACACATAGCAGAAATCCCCAAAAGGTGTTATGAACGTTGTTTTCTCTTGATCCTTGACTGACATCTTAATCTGATGATACCCGGAGTAAGCATCTAAAAAACTCAACCGTGCACAACCCACCGTAGCATCAATAATCTGATCAATACGGGGAAGAGCAAAAGGATCAGTCGGACAGGCCTTGTTTAAATCTGTGTAATCCACACACATACGCTAGGTGCCATTCTTTTTTAGCACGAGCACCGGGTTAGCTAACCATTCTGGGTGAAAGACCTCCACAATGAACCCGGCCGCCAAGAGCCGGGCCACCTCTTCTCCAATGGCCTTACGCCTTTCTTCATTGAACCGCCGAAGAAACTGTCTGACAGGCTTGAACTTTGGATCGATATTAAGAGTGTGCTCAGCGAGTTGCCTCGGGGCACCCGGCATGTCTGAAGGTTTCAATGCAAAGATGTCCCAGTACTCACGGATGAACTCGATGAGTGCACTTTCCTATTTCGGATCCAAGTTTGCGCTGATGATGAACTGTTTGGATGAGTCGCCAGGCACAAAGTCAACCATCTTAGTGTCATCGGCTGACTTGAACTTCAACTCCGGCTCATGCTCTATGGTTGGTTTCTTTAATGACGTCATGTCCGCCGGGTCAAGATGATCCTTATAGAATTTCAACTCCTTTGTCGCACAAATGGATTCAGCATAGGCAGCATCCCCCTCTTCACATTCCAAGGCGATCTTCCGGCTCCCATGGACTGTAATGGTGCCCTTGTGACCTGGCATCTTGAGCTGTAAATACATGTAACACGGCCGAGCCATGAACTTGGCATAAGTCGGTCGCCCAAACAGAGCATGATATGGGCTTTTGATCTTAACCACTTCAATGGTTAATTTTTCTGCCCTGGAGTCATACTCATCCCCAAAGGCTACCTCCAGCTCGATCTTACCAACGGGGTAAGCCGACTTACCGGGTACTACACCATGAAAAATAGTGTTGGATTGTTTAAGATTTTTATCCGTCAATCCCATCCGGCGGAACGTCTCATAGTAAAGGATGTTGATGTTGCTGCCTCCATCCATGAGTACCTTAGTAAACTTGTACCCACCAACCTGAGGTGCCACTACCAATGCCAAGTGACTTGGATTATCAACCAGGGGCGGGTGATCCTCTCTGCTCCACACAATAGGCTGCTCCGACCAACGTAGATAACGTGGGATTGCCGGTTCAACAGCATTGACGGCCCTCTTGTGGAGTTTCTGGTCTCTCTTACATAAACTGGTAGTAAAGACATGATATTGTCCGCTACTCAACTGCTTCGGGTTGCTCTGATAGACAGATTGTTGTTGCTATTGATTCCCTTGGTTGTGTTGCTGATTATATCCCCCCTGGTGACCAGGATGACCATGAAAACGTCCTCCGTTTGAACCGGCGCCTGGGCCCTGAAAGCCGCCTGAGCCGCCACCCGAACCATGACCCCCATCAAACGCGTTTGAATTTTTAAATGCCTTCATGATCGTACAATCCTTCCACAAGTGGGTAGCTGGCTTCTCCCTGGTATCGTGTCTAGGACAAGGTTCATTCAACAGCTACTCAAGGGTGGGACCTGACCAGCCCGATCGAGGGGGTTGTCTGCCCTTGCGCCGTTGATTACTGCCATGTGCATTAGTATTAGCAACAAACTCGTCAGCCTTACGCTTATTACCTCCTTGATTTGCCGGGTTATACTGGTGACCCTTGCCATTGCCGTTATTCTTTCCCTTTGTTGCTTTTTCCTCATCAGACGCCGGGTCTTTGGTGGTATCAGAATCATCATACTTGAAAAGAGCCGCGATCAACGTTCCCATGTCATTACAGTCTAGTTTAAGCCGCCCCAACTTCTGCTTCAGGGGCTCAAAACGGCAAATCTTCTCCAACATCAAAACTGTTGAACCGACGTCCATTTTATCAGACGAATGTATTATTTCCTTGACCCGGCGCACCCAATGAGTCATAGATTCTCCATCCTCTTGCTTGCAATTGGTCAGGTCCATAATTGACATTGGCTGCTTACACATGTCTTTAAAGTTCTGGATGAACCGTGACTTTAACTCTGCCCATGAGCCGATGGAATTGGGTGGCAATCCTTTCAGCCAGGTCCGAGCCGTTCCATCCAACATCATGGTAAAGTACTTGGCCATTGCAGCATCACTAACCTCCAAGAGCTCCATAGCCATCTCATAACTCTCAATCCAAGCCCCTGGCTGTAAGTCACACGTGTAGTTTGGTACCTTACGAGGCCCCTTGAAATCCTTGGGCAACCGTTCATTGCGTATGGCTGGGACCAGGCAAGGTATGCCTCCGATTCTCGTAACTACACCTGCCTCCACCAAAGTCACTAAGTAAGCCGGAAAAGTCTGGTGAGACGCCTGCTCCGCTGCTATCTGAGCCGCCCATTCCGCCTCTTGACGAATTCTCTCCTGATCCGCCAAGTTGAGGGCTCCAGCCCACACCGGCTCATGCCTATATGGCCGGTTGTGGCGTTGAGCGTTACCTGGCATCTCTGCAGATTCCATGTGCCTACTGTAACTTGGGCTCCGGCTTGGGCGAGGAGTTGAATGAATCATGTCTCGACTGTAGGACTATGCATCTTGCTGGGCCAAAGCTGTCTGAAGCAGTTCTCTTACCCTCCGGGTTTCAATTGCTGCTCGCGAGTCGTCTTCCATCGGGAGAGCTGCTAAACAAGCTGATGCTACAATGAGGTTCTCCATGGGGTTGGAGAAGTGACCCGGGGGTGTTGATATATAACGGGGAGGAGCTGTATTCATGCGCGGCGGCTCCATGGTGCGTGGCTCAACTGGTGCTCCGGGCGTCCCGACCCGGTTTACCTCTGGCGGGTTGCTCCCTCCAGCTCCAGGTATATGGAACAGATTCCTTGGATCCAGTGTTAGAGGCAGACGTGACTGAGTTTTCTGACGCCTTCTCCTCATGACTTCATTTGACGCATTAAGATCCACAGAGAGCCGAAAGGTTTTTGCTTGAAGCTGCTGAGCACGAGCATCCAAGGTTGCTCGTTCTGCTGCCATCTGGGTTTCCTCCGCAGCCAAATTTTCCTTAGCTTGCACCATCTCCTCCCGCACGCGTGCCACTTCCACGTCATGCTGGGCTTTATCCGCCGGCTCTACCGCAGCGGTTAACAAAGTCGTCGGTTTATCCATGAGGTCCATGAGAACCTGAGCCGGGGGGGGGGCGCGCGGGGTCTCCTGACCCGGCAGCTGCTGACCCAATGGCGGCTGCTGTCGCTATGGTGGAGTTCTGCCCGGGCTGCGTCCCTGCCATGAAGACTCCGGCCCAATTTGGCGGCTCAAGGGGGTCCAGAATACTGCTGCCATCGGAACAGCCCCCGAGCATGACGTCTTGCAGTTGGTACAATGAGTCCGTCTCACCCATTGAAGATGCAGTATCAGAGCAGATGGCCGTCTCCCCGCCTTCCATCGATCCTTCGGAGTTTTAACCGCCATGGACGCAGCCTACGAAGGCATGCTTCATGACAGATTGAACACGGGCGGACCCGACACGCTGAGCCGTTTCGATGAGGTCGGTGTGGACATCCGGCTCAAGGCCTGACTCACCGATCCAGCCGATGAAGACGTGGATTATGCCGAAGGGGACTCGGTACCCGTACTCGATTGAGCCGGCCTCGGGACCCCAGCCTTCATCGTCGATGTAGATCTTGCCGCGACGACTCTTGGTCATCCGGCCCACAGCGTATCCCTTGAGCCCTTCGAAGTTGCCCTTCAAGAACTCAAATCCACCATGCGCTGGCCCCACGGTGGGCGCCAACTGTCGTGGAATTGTCACGGCAGATGTCCTAGAGCAAGGACTTAGTCGTAGGGCCATCGCACTAGGAAGCTTAAAGGGGTTAATCAGGATAAAGGACATGAGAGAGTTTTATACTAGTTCGGCCCCTTACGATGAAGGTAAAAGCCTACGTCTAGTTGGGTTTGGTATTGTTGGGGTTTCGATCACCAAGAGGCTTAACTCGCCGGCTTGGTTATCGACTTGTTATTTCTTACCCTAAACCGCCACCGGGTTGTTCCCTTATATACACGGGTTGACGCCAGGTGGCCTACAGAGTCCCGGCCGGCTCATAATCATGTCCGGCTCGGTGACTTTCTTTATATGTCTTTCTGTACAAGTATTTCCTCACATGTGGCGTTTTACAATATCAGGCTTTAAGCCGGCCCCTGACCTTTGGGCCTTCTATAAGACTTAATAAACTGCAAACTTGGACGTTTACTGAACTTCTTGCGTAACACGCCATTGAAGCTGACCTAGCCCCTCCTGGGCGGGTCTCAGCTGATAGTAATATCCCCAACAATATTTCTCTAAGTAATTCTCTTCATTTTGGCATGAATGTTCAGATCCATAAGATTCAAGACAGAAGTTTAATATTGACATAAAAATAATAATACTTCAAGCATACTAACTAAGCAATCATGTCTTCTCAAAATAACATGGACAAAGGAAGTTCATCCCTACAAAATCATATAGTTTGGTCATGCTCCATTTTCCTCACACAAGAATGCTCTCATCATGCACAACCCCGATGACAAGCCAAGCAATTGTTTCATACTTTAGTAATCTCAAACTTTTTTTCAACTTTCACGCAATACATGAGCGTGAGCCATGGATATAGCACTATGGGTGGAATAGAATATAATGAGGGGGTTATGTGGAGAAGACAAAAAGGAGAAAGTCTCACATCAACGCGGCTAATCAATGGGCTAGGGAGATGCCCATCAATTGATGTCAATGCAAGGAGTAGGGATTGCCATGCAATGGATGCACTAGAGCTATAAATGTATGAAAGCTCAACAAAAGAAACTAAGTGGGTGTGCATCCAACTTGCTTGCTCATGAAGACCTAGGGCATTTGAGGAAGCCCATTGTTGGAATATACAAGCCAAGTTCTATAATGAAAAATTCCCACTAGTATATGAAAGTGACAAAACAAGAGACTCTCTATCATAAAGATCATGGTGCTACTTTGAAGCACAAGTGTGGAAAAAAAGACAGTAGCATTGTCCCTTTTATTTTATTTTTTATTTTTTTATTTGGCCTTTTTTTATGGCCTTTCCTTTTTTTGTCCTTTCTCTTTTTTGGGGGGACAATGCTCTATTAAGGATGATCATCACACTTCTATTTATTTACAACTCAAAGATTACAACTCGATACTGGAACAAAGTATGACTCTATATGAATGCCTCCGGCGGTGTACCGGGATATGCAATGAACCAAGAGTGACATGTATGAAAGGATTATGAATGGTGGATTTGCCACAAATACTATGTCAACTACATGATCATGCAAAGCAATATGACAATGATGGATGTGTCATGATAAATGGAACGGTGGAAAGTTGCATGGCAATATATCTCGGAATGGCTATGGGAATGCCATAATAGGTAGGTATGGTGGCTGTTTTGAGGAAGATATAAGGAGGTTTATGTGTGAAAGAGCGTATCATATCACTGGGTTTGGATGCACCGGGAAATTTGCACCAACTCTCAATGTGAGAAAGGGCAATGCACGGTACCGAAGATGCTAGCAATGATGGAAGGGTAAGAGTGCGTATAATCCATGGACTCAACATTAGTCAAAAAGAACTCACATAATTATTGCAAAACTCAACAAGTCGTCAAAAACCAAGCATTACGAGCATGCTCCTAGGGGGTATATTGGTGGGAAAAGACCATCGCTCGTCCCCGACCGCCACTCATAAGACAATCAAATAACACCTCATGTTTCAAATTTGTTACACAATGTTTACCATACGTGCATGCTATGGGACTTGCAAGCTTCAACACAAGTATTCCTCAAATTCACAACTACCCAACTAGCACAACTTTGATATCTGTATCTCCATATCTCAAAACAATCATCAACTATCAAACTTCTCTTAGTATTCAATGCACTTATATGAAAGTTTTTATTATATCCCTCTTGGATGCCCATCATATTAGGACTAATTTCATAACCAAAGCAAATTACCATGCTTTTCTAAAGACTCTCAAAATAATATAAGTGAAGCATGAGAGTTCATCTATTTCTACAAAATAAAACCACCACCGTGCTCTAAAAATATATAAGTGAAGCACTAGAGCAAATGACAAACTACTCCGAAAGATATAAGTGAAGATCAATGAGTAGACAAATAATTATGCAACTATGTGAAGACTCTCTGTCGGTGTCAAAACCGGCGGATCTCGGGTAGGGGGTCCCAAACTGTGCGTCTAGGCCGAATGGTAACAGGAGGCAAGGGACATGAAGTTTTACCCAGGTTCGGGCCCTCTCGATGGAGGTAAAACCCTACGTCCTGCTTGATTAATATTGATGATATGGGTAGTACAAGAGTAGATCTACCACGAGATTAGAGAGGCTAAACCATAGAAGCTAGCCTATGGTATGATTGTTGATGTGTATGTTGTCCTACGGACTAAAACCCTCCGGTTTATATAGACACCGGATAGGGTTAGGGTTACATAGAGTCGGTTACAATGGTAGGAGATCTGAATATCCGTATCACCAAGCTTGCCTTCCACGCCAAGGAAAGTCCCTTCTGGACACGGGACAAAGTCTTCAATCTTGTATCTTCATAGTCCAAGAGTACGGCTGAAGGTATAGTTCGGCTATCCCAACACCCCCTAATCCAGGACTCCCTCAGTAGCCCCTGAACCAGGCTTCAATGACGACGAGTCCGGCGCGCAGATTGTCTTCGGCATTGCAAGGCGGGTTCCTCCTCCAAGTACTTCATAGAAGATTTTGAACACAAAGATAGTGTCCGGCTCTGCAAAATAAGTTTCCACATATTGCCATAGAGAGAATAATATTTACACAAATCTAATCTGCTGATGTATTCCGTAGTGTGACATCACACCATGGCCAAGCTTTTATTCGAACCGTTTTACTGTCCCATCTTAGTGCGTTATGCGAGGCGGTTTCCTTGGCACGTCTTGTTAAAGCAGAGATCGTGTCCCCTTATTCCGGGATTCTCATCAATACGGGCGTGGGTAACCCAACCGCGCCATTGATTACGGCGCTTGGGAGATAAGCGAGTTTTACCAGGCTGTTGGGGACATGTAGTTGCGTCCACCCATATAAGGGGATAAAGATCCACCTTTTCACCTACGCCTTCTTCCTCCTTCGCCTATCCATTCTTGCGCACTCGAGCTCCAGCGCCCAAGTCCGCACTACCACCTCAACCTTCTCCATTCATGTCCGGAGCGGGAGGCAAGTGGATGGTCTCCTCCGTCACGGAGGGACACATCAAAAAGCTGAGGAAGGCCGGATATCTGGCTAGCGACATCGCGCACCGGCTTCCCGAAAAGGGGCAGCTCATCCCCACCCCTAGGCCCCATGAGAGGGTGGTATTCCTCCCCCATTCCCTCCATGGACTGGGTTTCCCTCTGCATCCATTTGTCCGGGGGCTCATGTTCGACTATGGCCTGGATTTCCACGATCTGGCCCCGAATTTTTTCCCCAACATCTCGGCGTTTATCGTTGTGTGCGAGGCTTTCCTCCGCATTCGCCCCCATTTTGGCCTATGGCTCAAGACCTTCAACGTCAAGGGGAAGGTGGTGCACGGCAACCAGGCGGAGTGCGAAGGCGCCATGGTGGGAAAAATGGCCAACGTCGTATGGCTCGAGGGTTCCTTTGTGGGGACCCTGAAGGGGTGGCAATCGGGGTGGTTTTATATCACCGAGCCGCGCGACCCTAAGCGGGTCGCAGCCCCCGAGTTCCGGTCCGGACGCCCAACGTGGCTCATGTCCTGGAAAGAGACGGGCCTGTCGTGGGGCAACCCAAAGGAGGTGACTGAACTGCAAATATCCATCCAATCCCTGGTGAACAAGCAGCTCAAGCTTGTCAACGTAGTCCAGGTTATGCTCATCCGCCTGAGCCTCCCATGTCAACAACGGGCCTTCAATCTATGGGAGTTCAATCCGGCACAGCACCGAACTCTGAACAGGCTCTTCGACACGACGTACGAAGATGCCTGGAAGGTGCTTTTCAAAGGCGCCGAGGCTCCCTCATCCGCTACTGAGGATCGCGGATTCAGCATGCAGCGTCATGCTAGCGCGGTAAGTTTTTTGTACCTTTTACAGGGCACTAGTTTTTCATAGTTTAACTCTGTGTGGGATCTAAACTCCCTTACCTCTGACAGGATTGGCAGGCGAAGTCCGGACGGATCGACTGTCCGGCGCCTTTGCCCGAAGGCCCAACGGACGCTCAATTGGCGAAGCTGCTGGCTCCGGCACCCTATGTGGTGCCGGAGAAGAAGGCCACAAAAAAGGCTGCGGGGACTCGAAAGAGTGCCCGACGCCTGGAGGTATCGAATTCACCATCCGACGAATCCAAGATGCACTCCTCCCAAGAAGACGAGGAGGAGGAAGAAGAGACCCCTCCCCCTCTAGCGGGGGAATGGAAGAAAAGGAAGGCCGCCCCAACTGGGGAGGCCGAAGGGTCCAAGAAGGGGAAAACCCTTTCTCCGGATTACTCCACCGACGTCGACGACGGCGGAGAGAAGTGGGCGCCCAGGGCCAAGCCCCTGGGAAAATCGTAAGTATCCGGATACCAAAGTAATTCATAGTATTCATTTATTGCACAGCTTTCCCTTATGTCGAATGTGTTTATGCAGCCCACCCAAAGACCGGCTCGAGGCGTCGTCGAGCGGCTCACTGGACTCGTCGGACGTGAACTCACTTCCGACGGCTTCCTCCCCCCGCCCTACGGACGACACCGAAGTGTTGTCCCAATAGGTTCCAATCCAGGAGGACGTGGTCCTGGAGGCGCCGCGAGGCGACCTCCCGGACTCCAGGAGTAAGGGGGATGAAACCCCCCAGGGCTCCAAGTCCGGCCCTAGGCCGGACATTACTCCGGAACCTTCAATGGTTCCAGAGTCCGGCGGGGGACCTCCTTCCAAGAGGAGCAAGCCCGCCGTGCCGGTGACCTCCGTCCAACCGAAGGTGCGGGACAATATGTTGGAGGCACTCCAAGGCGCCTCCATCGACGAGGAGCACCGTGCTATTATGAGTGCGGTGGTCCAGAAGGTTCAGTCCACAAAAAACGGACTAACTGAAGCTTGTACTAGCCTTTTGATAGGCTTCGAGGTAAGTAAAGAAAGTGTAAATAATAGTACCGCATAGACAGTAGCCCCTGATGCTCTGTTTGGCGTTCGGGAAGAAAAGCCGAATAGAGGATCAAATAGAATTCGCAGGAGTCTAACAAAAATGAGTCAATATGCATGTGCAGGCTACCCTGCTGGCGTCTGCCGCACTGACTGCGGAAATGGGCACGCTAAAGCTGGACCTCAAAAGGTCCGAGCAAGAGCTCGAGGGTGCCAAGAAGCAGCTCGAGGACAATGAAGGTAAGAAATACCTTGTTAAATATATATATATATATAAGGTGCAATTGCAATAAATGACAGGATTAACATGGCTATTGTAGGGGCCACATCTGAGGTGGCGACCCTTAAGCAAGCGCTGGACGAGGTCGAGAAGAATTCGGCCTCGGAGCGCACCGAGCGGGAGAAGTATGAGGCCGAGGTTGGCAAGGTGCGGCAAGAGCTCCAGGCTCTCATGGAAAAACATGAGAGTTTGGAGCGTGACTCAAAGACGCAAGCGTCCGAGCTTGAGGTGGCTATTGAAAATGCCAAATCTGCCAAGGCCGAAGCCCAGAAGACCCTCCAGGAGTTGGATGAGGTGAAGAAGATTGCAGCGGGTAAGGCATTCTTTACACAAAGCAAACACATAAACGTGAGTTACCTGTTACTTACCCGAATCCGGAGCTCTCTAGGAGCGTTCGCAGATCTTCCCCGAAGTGTATCGGATGCCGCCGCATTCTATCTAGCCGAGGAAGGCAGCCGACAGAGAAGGTGTTCTGGTCTCAGTATGCTGAGGCCAGACACTCCGTGCCCCTGAGCGACCAGTTGAAGCAACTGGTCGAGCTCCACAAGGCGGCCGAACAGGCCATGAAGGGCCTCATAGTTCGGCTGTGGCGTGGAGAGGCTCTGCCTGGGAGCTATTTCGGGCTGGTGCGGCGGCTGGTGGAGGCCTGTCCGAGGCTTGAAGACATCAAGCGCTCCGTCTGCATTGAAGGTGCCCGTAGGGCCCTTGCCCGTGCTAAGGTGCACTGGGGCAAGCTAGATGCGGAGAAGCTTGTGAAGGACGGGCCACCGTCGGGGAAAGAGCATCGCAAGCTCGAGAATTATTATAAGGATGTTCTGAAGGGTGCCCGCGTTGTGGAGGATGAATGTACCAAGGATGTATTTTTTGAGTAAAACCCACTCGTGTTATCCTGTGCGCTGAAAACTTGTTCATATGCGCTAAGCAATGCTGCTTGAATTTAAAATATTACCTTCTGTGCGGCTGTTTATCAATACTGAGAGATGGCGAGTCGTCGGCTTCTGCCCCCTTGCCGCTAGTGCTGGGGTGTTCGGGGATAAACCTGGGCGCTCTTTTTCCCATATTTGGGTCCTTCGAGGGAGGCGCTCAGCCCAAAGAACGAGGCAATCGGACTATATTGCGTGAACACTCTCACTTAGCCATAGAATTCTATAATTTTAAATTTCGGCGAAGCCCCTAGTATTCAGAAGACCGAGTTCGGGGCGCTATCCACGCCTTGGCCGGACAGAGTTGGCTCCTCGCCCTAAGCGGCATAAGTCTTTAGGGACTCAAAAAACCTCTCGAACAGCGACCAGCTCTCGCTTCATCATGACAGTCGGTTTTAGCTTTCTCCACTGAGGTGCTCGACCCAGCTCAACCGGGGCACAATCGCAGTGGTTCTCCTAGTGCTACCTTAGCCGATATAGCGGAACGTAAGGCACCAAAACATAGGAGCCGGGCAAACCCAACTATTGACCCAAGACATGATTCGAAGCCGATGCATATAGTGCTATAAGTTCGGGGTGCCGCACTTGTGAAAGTGTTCGGACTTCTCACACCATATTGAGGGATGCTAAAATCCCCTGGCGTATTTTGGCCATACCAAGTTGTACGGGTGCAACATGTTGTTAAGGAACATTTATTTATAAAAAGATAATGCAAAAAAATAGACAAAAGCTATGCATTGTTTATTAAAAATAGCTGCGATCAAAGCAGAACGATACAAGTAATGCGATAAACGAAAAGTTGGACTATTTAACATGTCTGCTCCAGGGGCAAGCTGCGGAATAGTATGCGAAACAGGTATACTGCTCGTGATAGAGACCACCTGGGATTTCCGTAATGCGGCATGGCTTGTCTGCTTCCCTGGTTCTTGCATCATTTGTGCGGCAATTGAACTGCCGAACAGGCCTTCCGAAGAGTAAAGTCCTGGAAGTAAGAGAAAAGTAAAAAATCGGCAGCCCCTGGTGCGGTTTAAGCCGTGTTTTGGGCGTGCCGTGATGGTGCCCCTCCCCCTATGCCCATGGTATTTCTAGAGCATAGTTATGGACGCGAAGTACTGGCGTCGCCTTTTTGTGAGGGTTGGGGTTGGGGCCGCATTGCTACGCCTGCTCGGAATATGCCAGGCGGTCTTGTTGTAGGTTACTCCAGGCGCGCTTGACGGTGTCCGGACGTTTAATGGCCGGACTGGAGAACTACCTGGAGAGGCTGCTTTGTACTTCCGCTGCAAGGGCCGCCATGTGATCCTCCATTCGGAGGGAGCGTTCGGTGTTTCCATTGACCGAATTACTCCACGAGGGCCTGGCATCTTGAGCTTAAGGTATGCATAGTGCGGTACCGCATTGAATTTGGCAAATGTGGTTCGTCCGAGCAGTGCATGATAACCACTGCGGAATGGGACTATGTCGAAGATCAATTCCTCGCTTCGGAAATTATCCGAGGATCCGAAGACCACTTGAAGTGTGACTGAGCCTGTACAGTTGGCCTCTACACCTGGTATTACGCCTTTAAAGGTCGTTTTGGTGGGCTTAATCCTTGAGGGATCGATGCCCATTTTTCGCACTATATCCTGGTAAAGCAGGTTCAGGCTGCTGCCGCCGTCCATGAGGACTCTAGTGAGATGAAATCCGTCAATAATTGGGTCTAGAACCAATGCGGCAAATCCGCCATGACGAATGCTAGTGGGATGGTCTCTTCGATCAAAGGTCATCGGGCAGGAGGACCATGGGTTGAACTATGGGGCGAGTGGCTCTACCGCGTATACATCCCTTAACGCGCGCTTCCACTCCCTTTTGAGGATGTGGGTGGCGTATGTCATGTTCACCGTCCACACTTGTGGGGGGAAACCCTTCTGTCCATTGTTGTTCGGCGGCCGGGGCTCCTCGTCGTCATCGCTATGCAGCCCCTTGTCTTCATTGTCTGCGCTTAGCTTGCCTGCCTGCTTGAACACCCAACAATCCCTGTTGGTGTGATTGGCCGGCTTTTCGGGGGTGCCATGTATTTGGCACAAGCGGTCGATTATTCGGTCCAAGCTGGACGGGCCCCTAGGATTCCTTTTGAATGGCTTCTTCCGCTGACCAGATTTAGAGCCTATGAATCCGGCATTAACTGTCGTATCCTCAACATTGTCGCCGTTAATGCGGCGCTTCTGCTTGTTGCGACGCGACCTGCCACTAATGTCCCTGGTGTCCGAACTACCAGGGTTCTTGGTCATATTGTTGCTACGAGCGAGCCAGCTGTCTTCTCCCGCGCAAAAGCGGGTCATGAGTGTCATGAGTGCTGCCATAGATTTCGGCTTTTCCTGTCCGAGGTGCCGGGCCACCCACTCGTCATGGATATTGTGCTTGAAGGCTGCTAGGGCCTCAGCGTCCGGACAGTCGACTATTTGATTTTTCTTTGTTAGGAACCGTGTCCAGAATTTTCTGGCCGATTCCTCTGGCTGCTAGATTACGTGACTTAGGTCATCGGCGTCTGGGTCGCACATAAGTGCCCTGGAAATTGTCGAGGAATGCAGCTTCCAGGTCCTCCCAACAACTGATTGATCCTGTTGGCAAGCTGTTGAGCCAATGCCGAGATGGTCCTGTAAGCTTGAGTGGGAGGTATTTGATGGCATGAAAATCGTCGCCATGGGCCATGTGGATATGAAGGAGATAATCCTCGATCCATACCGCAGGGTCTGTTGTGCCATCATATGATTCAATGTTTACGGGTTTGAAACCCTCGGGGATTTGATGATCCATTATTTCGTCTGTAAAGCACAGTGGGTGTGCGGCGCCTCTGTACTGGGCGATATCATGACGTAGCTCCAATGAGCTTTGTCTACTGTGTTTGGCCCTGCCGAATTTGTGGCCGGCATGACGGTTACCGTCTCGAGCCGTGGGGTGCCCACGCGATCCGTAGATCGATCGTGTTTGCCTTGCCTTGTCCTCCAACATGTCTCGTAAGTCCGGCGCATATTCCCTTGCCTTTGTACGGGGTGCGGCTTGAGTGGAGGGTCGGGAGGCCTCTCTGTCGTGGCCACGAGGTGGCCGGGAGGCCGCATCAAGTGCTTCCTCCTCTAATCGGGGTAACAACTTGCGCTTTGGGTAACTCTTGGAGGGGCATTGGAGTTTATGCTCTTCGGCCGCAAGGACTTTAGTCCATCTGTCAACCAGCAAATCTTGATCAGCTCTGAGTTGTTGCTGTTTTTTCTTGAGGCTTCTTGCCGTGGCCATAAACCTGTGTTGGAAACGCTTTTGCTCAATGGGATCCTCTGGCACGACGAATTCGTCGTCGTCGAGGCTTGCCTCGTCTTCGGAGGGAGGCATATAATTATCGTCCTCAACCTCTCTGTCTGCCGCTCTCTCATGAGGGCTGGTTTCTCCATCCTCCTGTGCTAAACCTTGCTGGAGGGGGTTTTCTTCGGCACTCTCTGAAGTATTATTATCTCCCATGCTGGAATCATCGTTTTTGTGTTGGCGGGATTTTGAGCGGCGCCGCTGACGCCGGCGCTTGGGCTGTTTCTTGGAGGGGTCATCCTCCGCTGTTCCATCGCCCTCTCCCTCTTTTGGGGTGTCCACCATGTATATGTCATATGATGAGGTGGCTTTCCAGGGCCTAGTAGGCGTTGGTTCTTCATCATCTCCTTCATCGGCGTCCATACCGTCGATGTCTTCGGAGTCGAAGTTGAGCATGTCGGTTAAGTCGTCGACAGTGGCTACAAAGTGGGTGGTGGGTGGGTTTTGAATTTCTTCATCGTCCGTACCCCAACCTTGCTGACCGTAGTCCGGCCAGGGCTCTCTGATAAAGAGAGAGACTTCAGTGATTTCAGGATATCGCCGAAAGGCGAGTGCTAAAAGTTGTCTGCGGCAGCGAACTCCATGATCGGCGCCCAATCGGATTCGACTGGCAGGGGCACGGAGGGTTCGGAGTCTGGAGAGGAGTCCGGCTCCTTGGAGTCACGAGCCTCGTAGAGTACGGGGCTGGTGTTCAGCTCAATCGCCGTTTGGATCACAGCCCCCGAGGTGGCGTCCAACCGCCCATCCTCGATCGGCGCAGTTGACTCCGAACTAAGGGTCGGAGCCGGTGCGGGTGCGGCCTCCAGGGCACCGTTCGGCGGCGGAGTTAGATCATGCTCGTCATGACAGTGCGGCACGCTTGGCAGTGGTTCGAATCCGTCGAAGATCAAGTCCCCGCGGATGTCAGCCGTGTAGTTTAAACTTCCGAATCTGACCTGACGGCCAGGGGCGTAGCTTTCGATTTGCTCTAGATGGCCAAGTGAATTGGCCCGCAGTGCGAAGCCGCCAAAGACGAAGATCTGTCCGGGGAGGAAGGTCTCACCCTGGATTGCATCGCAATTGATGATCGTAGGAGCCATCGGGCCTGACGGCGACGGCACAGAGGAACTCTCAATGAAAGCACCAATGTCGGTGTCAAAACCGGTGGATCTCAGGTAGGGGGTCCCGAAATGTGCGTCTAGGCCGAATGGTAACAGGAGGCAAGGGACACAAAGTTTTACCCAGGTTCGGGCC
Organism: Triticum aestivum; assembly: GCF_018294505.1. Classification (NCBI taxonomy): domain Eukaryota; kingdom Viridiplantae; phylum Streptophyta; class Magnoliopsida; order Poales; family Poaceae; genus Triticum; species Triticum aestivum. The sequence goes on from NC_057797.1 coordinate 122,723,770, forward strand.
CTCTCGATGGAGGTAAAACCCTACGTCCTGCTTGATTAATATTGATGATATGGGTAGTACAAGAGTAGATCTACCACGAGATCAGAGAGGCTAAACCCTAGAAGTTAGCCTATGGTATGATTGTTGATGTGTATGTTGTCCTACGGACTAAAACCCTCCGGTTTATATAGACACCGAATAGGGTTAGGGTTACATAGAGTCGGTTACAATGGTAGTAGATCTGAATATCCGTATCGCCAAGCTTGCCTTCCACACCAAGGAAAATCCCTTCCGGACACGGGACGAAGTCTTCAATCTTGTATCTTCATAGTCCAAGAGTCCGGCTGAAGGTATAGTTCGGCTATCTGAACACCCCCTAATCCAGGACTCCCTCACTCTCTAACATTTAATAATTTCAGATCTTGGTATTTTATTCAAACAGCAAGCAAAAGAAAAGAAAATAAAATGACGCTCCAAGCAAAACACATATCATGTGGCGAATAAAAATATATCTCCAAGTAAAGTTACCGATGAACGAAGACGAAAGAGGGGATGCCTTCCGGGGCATCCCCAAGCTTAGGCTTTTGGTTGTCCTTGAATATTACCTTGGGGTGCCTTGGGCATCCCCAAGCTTAGGCTCTTGCCACTCCTTATTCCATAGTCCATTGAATCTTTACCCAAAACTTGAAAACTTCACAACACAAAACTTAACAGAAAACTCGTAAGCTCCGTTAGTATAAGAAAATAACTCACCACTTAGGTACTATTGTGAACTCATTATAAATTCGTATTGGTGTAATATCTACTTTATTCCAACTTATCTATGGTTCATACCCTCCGATAATACTCATAGATTCATCAAAAAAGCAAACAACACATCGAAAACAGAATCTGTAAAAAATAGAACAGTCTGTAGTAATCTGAATCAAACATATACTTATGGAACTCATAAAATTCTCAAATAAATTGGTCGACCTGAGTAATTTGTCTACTAATCATCTGCAAAAAGAATTAACTAAATAGAACTCTCCAATAAAAAAATGGCAGCAATTCTCGTGAGTGCTAAAGTTTCTGTTTTTTATAGCATGATCGCAAAGACTTTCCCCAAGTCTTCCCAAAGGTTCTACTTGGCACAAACACTAATTAAAAGCATAAAACGGATACATCTCCATTGTATCTACTTTTCCAAACACTTTTTCCTTTGTTTTGGACTCTAACTTGCATGATTTGAATGGAACTAACCCGGACTGATGCTGTTTTCAGCAGAATTACTATGGTGTTATTTATGTGCAGAAACAAAAGTTCTCAAAATGACCTGAAACTCTACGGAACAACTATTCGGAAATAATAAAATATCCTTGCAAAAGATGAAGGCCAGGGGGCCCACCACCTATCCACGAGGGTGGGGGGTGCGCCCCCTACCTCGTGGGACCCCTGGCGGTCCTTCGACCTCAACTCCAACTCTATATATTTGGTTTCGGGGAGAAAAAAAATCAGACAGAAGAATTCATCGCGTTTTATGATATGGAGCCTCCGCCAAGCCCTAAAACCTCTCGGGAGGGCTGATTTGGAGTCCGTTCGGGGCTCCGGAGAGGGGAATATTTCACCATCGTCATCATCAACCATCCTCCATCACCAATTTCATGATGCTCACCGCCGTGCGTGAGTAATTCCATCGTAGGCTTGCTGGACGGTGATGGGTTGGATGAGATCTATCATGTAATCGAGTTAGTTTTGTTAGGGTTTAATCCCTAGTATCCACTATGTTCTGAGATTGATGTTGCTATGACTTTGCTATGCTTAATGCTTGTCACCAGGGCCCGAGTGCCATGATTTCAGATCTGAACCTATTATGTTTTCATCAATATATGAGAGTTCTTGATCCTATCTTGCAAGTCTATAGTCACCTATTATGTGTTATGATCCGTTGACCCTGAAGTGACAATAATCGGGATACTTACCGGTGATGACCGTAGTTTGAGGAGATCATGTATTCACTATGTGTTAATGCTTTGGTCCGGTACTCCATTAAAAGGAGGCCTTAATATCCCTTAGTTTCCGCTAGGACCCCGCTGCCACGGGAGGGTAGGACAAAAGATGTCATGCAAGTTCTTTTCCGTAAGCACATATGACTATATTCGGAATACATGCCTACATTACATTGTTGAACTGGAGCTAGTTCTGTGCCACCCTAGGTTATGATTGTTACATGATGAACCGCATCCGGCATAATTCTCTGTCACCAATCCATTGCCTACGAGCTTTCCATATATTGTTCTTCGCTTATTTACTTTTCCGTTGCTATTGCTATCATCACTACAAAATACCAAAAACATTACTTTTGCTACTGTTACCTTTTGCTACCATTACCACTACAATCATATTACTTTTCTACTAAATACTTTGTTGCAGATACTAAGTTTCCAGGTGTGATTGAATTGACAACTCAGCTGCTAATACTTGAGAATATTCTTTTGCTCCCCTTGTGTCGAATCAATAAATTTGGGTTGCATACTCTACCCTCGAAAACTGTTCCGATCCCCTATACTTGTGGGTTATCAAGACTATTTTCTGGCACCGTTGCCAGGGAGCATAGCTCTATTCTTTGAGTCACTTGGGATTTATATCTACTTATCATTATGAAGAACTTGAAAGATCCAAGGACCAAGATTTATCCCTCAACTACGAGGGGAGGTAAGGAACTACCATCTAGCTCTGCACTTGATTCACCTTCTGTTTTGAGTAAGCTTGCGACACCTAAACCTGCTTCTGCTATTCGTTTTGATATGTTGCATGTTATTGATGATGCCACTTCTGCTATACATGATACTTATGATGAAACTACTTCTATGCTTGATACTACTGTGCCACTTGGTGAATTTCTTGATGAACAACCTGCTAGGGCTAGAGAGAATGAAAATATTGAATCTGATAATATTGATGAAAGTGATGATGAAGACTCACCTATTATTCCTGAGGGTTATGTTTTTGATAAAGAAGCTTCTTTTAGCTATCTTAGCTTGCAAAGATACATACGAGCTCAAGAGGTTATTAGCTAAATGGAAGCAGCAATCTCTTAATGCTAGAATGAAACCTGACCCTGCTTTTGCTACTTCGCCTATCTTTGTTACTGATAAGGATTATGAATTCTCTGTTGATCCTGAAATAATTACTTTGTTTGAATCTGATCCTTTTCATGGCTATGAATCTAAAACTGTTGTGGCACATCTTACTAAATTAAATGATATAGCCACCCTGTTCACTACTGATGAGAGAACTCGTTACTTTTATATCCTTAAAATATTTCCGTTCTCATTAAAGGGTGATGCTAAGATATGGTTTGATTCTCTTGATCCTGGTTGTGTGCGTAGTCCCCAGGATATGATTTATTACTTGTCTGCTAAATATTTCCCTGCTCATAAGAAACAAGCTGCTTTAAGGGATATATATAATTTTGTGCAAATTGAAGAGGAGATTCTCCCACAAGCTTGGGGGAGGCTTCTCAAGTTACTTAATGCTTTGCCTGATCATCCTCTTAAGAAAAATGAAATACTTGATATCTTTTATAATGGACTAACCGATGCCTCCAGAGATTACCTGGATAGTTGTGTTGGTTCTGTTTTCAGGGAAAGAATACCAGATGAAGCTGAAATTCTATTGAATAATATGTTGACAAACGAAAATAATTGGACACTTCCTGAGCCAGCTCCGGAGCCAATTCCTGAGCCTATTCCTAAACCAACTCCGAAGAAGAGGGGTATTTTATTTCTCAGTCCTGAAGATATGCAAGAGGCAAAGAAATCTATGAAAGAAAAAGGTAATAAAGCTGAAGATGTTAAGAATTTACCTCCTATTGAAGAAATACACGGTCTTAATTTACCGCCTGTTGAAGAAACATATGATCTTAATCCATTACCTATTGAACAAAACACATGATCTTGATAACCCGACACAGGTAGTAAAGGTAAATTCTCTCTATAGATATGATAAAGCTGAAATCCCATTTACTAAGTTTGCTAGCCCATGCTTAGATGAGTTTGATAAATTTATGGTTAAGCAAGAAGACTTTAATGCTTATTTTGGTAGACAATTGAAATACAATTCAAATATGCTTGAACACTTGGGTGATTATATGGCTAATGTCAAAGGTGAACTTAAACTTATTAGTAAACATGCTTCTATGGTTACCACTCAAGTACAACAAGTACTTAAAGCTCAAAATGATTTTCTCAATGAATTGAATAGTAAGAATAATGATAATTTTGTTAGAGTTATGAGTAGAGGTGGTAGAATGACTCAGGAACCTCTATATCCTGAAGGCCATCCTAAGAGAATTGAGCAAGATTCTCAGAGAAATAATATAGATGCACCTAGTCCTTCTAAAAGGAAGAAAAAGAAAAATGATAGGACTTTGCATGCTTCTAGTGAACCTGTTATTGAAACACCTGAGAATCCAAATGATATTTTACCGGATTACCGGGAGGTTACCGGAACCCCCCGGGAGCCATATGGGCCTTCATGGGCCTTAGTGGAAAGGTGAAGGGGCTGCCCACAAGGGCTGCGCGCCTCCCCCCTTCCCCTAGTCCTATTAGGACTAGGAGAGGTGGCCGGCCACCCTTCTTCCCCTTTCCCCCTTGGGAATCCTAGTTGGAATAGGATTGGGGGGGGGAGTCCTACTCCCGGAAGGAGTAGGACTCCTCCTGCGCCTCTCTCCCTGGCCGGCGCCCCCTCCCCCCTTGGCTCCTTTATATACTGAGGTAGAGGCACCCTAGAACACACAAGTTGATCCACGTGATCTGTTCCTTAGCCGTGTGCGGTGCCCCCTGCCACCATATTCCTCGATAATACTGTAGCGGAGTTTAGGCGAAGCCCTGCTGCTGTAGTTCATCAAGATCGTCACCACGCCATCGTGCTGACGGAACTCTTCCCCGACACTTTGCTGGATCGGAGTCCGGGGATCGTCATCGAGCTGAACGTGTGCTCGAACTCGGAGGTGCCGTATTTTCGGTGCTTGATCGGTTGGATCGTGAAGACGTACGACTACTTCCTCTATGTCGTGTCATCGCTTCCGCAGTCGGTCTGCGTTGGGTACGTAGACAATACTCTCCCCCTCGTTGCTATGCATCACATGATCTTGCGTGTGCGTAGGAAATTTTTTGAAATTACTACGTTCCCCAACAGTGGCATCCGAGCCTAGGTTATTTATGTTGATGTTATATGCACGAGTAGAACACAAGTGAGTTGTGCACGATACAAGTCATACTGCCTACCAGCATGTCATACTTTGGTTCGGCGGTATTGTTGGACGAGACGACCCGGACCAACCTTACGCGTACGCTTACGCGAGACCGGTTCCCTCGACGTGCTTTGCACATAGATGGCTTGCGGGCGACTGTCTCTCCAACTTTAGTTGAACCGAGTGTGACTACGCCCGGTCCTTGAGAAGGTTAAAACGGAGTCTATTTGACAAACTATCGTTGTGGTTTTGATGCGTAGGTGAGATTGGTTCTTACTTAAGCCCGTAGCAGCCACGTAAAACATGCAACAACAAAGTAGAGGACGTCTAACTTGTTTTTGCAGGGCATGTTGTGATGTGATATGGTCAAGGCATGATGCTGAATTTTATTGTATGAGATGATCATGTTTTTGTAACCAAGTTATCGGCAACTGGCAGGAGCCATATGGTTGTCGCTTTATTGTATGCAATGCAATCGCGATGTAATGCTTTACTTTATTACTAAGCGGTAGTGATAGTCGTGGAAGCATAAGATTGGCGAGACGACAACGATGCTACGATGAAGATCAAGGTGTCGCGCCGGTGACGATGGTGATCATGACGGTGCTTCGGAGATGGAGATCACAAGCACAAGATGAGTGGCCATATCATATCACTTATATTGATTGCATGTGATGTTTATCCTTTATATGCATCTTATCTTGCTTTGATTGACGGTAGCATTATAAGATGATCTCTCACTAAATTATCAAGAAGTGTTCTCCCTGAGTATGCACCGTTGCGAAAGTTCTTCGTGCTGAGACACCACGTGATGATCGGGTGTGATAGGCTCTACGTTCAAATACAACGGGTGCAAAACAGTTGCACACGCGGAATACTCAGGTTATACTTGACTAGCCAAGCATATACAGATATGGCCTCGGAACACGGAGACCGAAAGGTCGAGCGTGAATCATATAGTAGATATGATCAACATAGTGATGTTCACCAATGAAACTACTCCATCTCACGTGATGATCGGACATGGTTTAGTTGATTTGCATCACGTGATCACTTAGAGGATTAGAGGGATGTCTATCTAAGTGGGAGTTCTTAAGTAATATGATTAAATTGAACTTAAATTTATCATGAACTTAGTCCTGGTAGTATTTTGCAAATTATGTTGTAGATCAATAGCTCGTGTTGTTGCTTCCCTGTGTTTATTTTGATATGTTCCTAGAGAAAATTGTGTTGAAAGATGTTAGTAGCAATGATGCGGATTGGATCCGTGATCTGAGGTTTATCCTCATTGCTGCACAGAAGAATTATGTCCTTGATGCACCGCTAGGTGAAAGACCTATTGCAGGAGCAGATGCAGACGTTATGAACGTTTGGCTAGCTCAATATGACGACTACTTGATAGTTTAGTGCACCATGCTTAATGGCTTAGAATCGGGACTTCAAAGACGTTTTGAACGTCATGGACCATATGAGATGTTCCAGAAGTTGAAGTTAATATTTCAAGCAAATACCCGAGTTGAGAGATATGAAGTCTCCAACAAGTTCTATAGCTAAAAGATGGAGGAGAATCGCTCAACTAGCGAGCATGTGCCCAGATTGTCTGAGTACTACAATCGCTTGAATCAAGTGGGAGTTAATCTTCCAGATAAGATAGTGATTGACAGAATTCTCTAGTCACCATCACCAAGTTAGTAGAACTTCGTGATGAACTATAATATGCAAGGGATAACGGATACAACTCCCAAGCTCTTCGTGATGATGAAATCAACGAAGGTAGAAATCAAGAAAAACATCAAGTGTTGATGGTTGACAAGACCACTAGTTTCAAGAAAAGGGCAAAGGGAAGAAGGGGAACTTCAAGAAAAACGGCAAGCAAGTTGCTGCTCAAGTGAAGAAGCCCAAGTCTGATCCTAAGCCTGAGACTAAGTGCTTCTACTGCAAAGGGACTGGTCACTGGAAGCGGAACTACCCCAAGTCATTGGCGGATAAGGAGGATGGCAAAGTGAACATAAGTATATTTGATATACATGTTATTGATGTGTACTTTACTAGTGTTTATAGCAACCCCTCAGTATTTGATGCTAGTTCAGTTGCTAAGAATAGTAACTCGAAACGGGAGTTGCAGAATGAACAGAGACTAGTTAAGGGTGAAGTGACAATGTGTGTTGGAAGTGGTTCCAAGATTGATATGATCATCATCGCACACTCCCTATACTTTCGGGATTAGTGTTGAACCTAAATAAGTGTTATTTGGTGTTTGCGTTGAGCATGAATATGATTTGATCATGTTTATTGTAATACGGTTATTCATTTAAGTAAAAGAATAAATTGTTGTTCTGTTTACATGAATAAAACCTTATATGGTTACACACCCAATGAAAATATTTCATTGGATCTCGATCTTAATGATACACATATTCATAATATTGAAACCAAAAGATGCGATGTTAATAATGATAGTGCAACTTATTTGTGGCACTGCCGTTTAGGTCATATTGGTGTAAAGCGCATGAAGAAACTCCATGTTGATGGGATTTTGGAATCACTTGATTATGAATCACTTGATGCTTGCGAACCATGCCTCATGGGCAAGATGACTAAAACGCCGTTCTCCAGAACAATGAAGCAAACAACAGATTTGTTGGAAATCATACATACTGATGTATGTGGTCCGATGAATATTAAGGCTTACAGCAGGTATCATTATCTTCTGACCTTCACAAGATGATTTGAGCAGATATGGGGATATCTACTTGATGAAACATAAGTCTGAAACACTTGAACAGTACAAAGAATTTCAGAGTGAAGTGGAAAATCATCGTGACAAGAAAATAAAAGTTTCTACGATATGATCGCAGAGGTAAAATATTTGAGTTACGAGTTTGGTCTTCAGTTAAAACAATGTGAAATAGTTTCACTACTCATGCCACGTGGAACACCATAGTGTAATGGTGTGTCCGAACGTCATAACTGTACTTTATTAGATATAGTGCGATCTATGATGTCTCTTAGCGATTTACCACTATCGTTTTGGGGTTATGCATTAGAGACAACTGCATTCACGTTAAAAAAGGGGCACCATCTATATCCGTCGAGACGACGCCTTATGAACTATGGTTTGGCAAGAAACCAAAGTTGTCGTTTCTTGAAGTTTGGGGTTGCGATGCTTATGAGAAAAAGTTTCATCCTGATAAGCTCAAACCCAAATCGGAGAAATATGTCTTCATAGGATACCCAAAGGAGACTGTTGGGTACACCTTCTATCACAGATCCTAAGGCAAGACATTCGTTGCTTATAATGGATCCTTTCTAGAGAAGGAGTTTCTCTCGAAAGAAGTGAGTGGGAGGAAAGTAGAAAACTTGATAAGGTAATTGTACCTTCTACCTTATTGGAAAGTAAATCATCACAAAAATCTGTTCTTGTGACTACTACACCAATTAGTGAGGAAGCTAATGATGATGATCATGTAACTTCAGATCAAGTTACTACCGAATCTCGTAGGTAAAACAGAGTGAGATCCGCACCAGAGTGGTACGGTAATCCTGTTCTGGAAGTCATGCTACTAGATCATGATGAACCTACGAACTATGAGGAAGCGATGATGAGCCCAGATTCCGTGAAATGGTTTGAGGCCATGAAATCTGAGATATGATCCATGTATGAGAACAAAGTTTGGACTTTGGTTAACTTGCCCGATGATCGGCAAGCAATTGAGAATAAATGGATCTTCAAGAGGAAGACGGACGCTGATAGTAGTGTTACTATCTACAAAGCTAGAATTGTCGCAAAAGGTTTTCGACAAGTTCAAGGTGTTGACTACGATGAGAGCTTCTCACTCGTATCTATGCTTGAGTCTGTCCGAATCATGTTAGTAATTGCCGCATTTTATGAAATCTGGCAAATGGATAAACAAAACTGCATTCCTTAATGGATTTATTAAAGAAGAGTTGTATATGATGCAACAGAAGGTTTTGTCAATCCGAAAGGTGCTAACAAAATGTGCAAGCTCCAGCGATCCATCTATGGACTGGTGCAAGAATCTCGGAGTTGGAATATACGTTTTGATAAGTTGATCAAAGCATATAGTTTTATACAGACTTGCAGCGAAGCCTATATTTACAAGAAAGTGAGTGGGAGCACTACAGCATTACTGATAAGTATATCTGAATGACATATTGTTGATCAGAAATAATGTAGAATTATTCTGTAAAGCATAAAGGAGTGTTTGAAAGGAGTGTTTGAAAGGACTTTGTTGCTAGGAAACACGGTAAAGAAAGAGAACCATGGGTTCAGAAACCCGTGCCTTTTCCTCCCAAACCATCCAAGAAAAAGGATGATGAGGATTTTGAGCGCTTTGCTGAAATGATTAGACCTATGTTTTTGCGTATGCGATTAACTGATATGCTTAACATGAATCCTTATGCTAAGTACATGAAAGAAATTGTTACTAATAAAAGAAAGATACCAGAAGCTGAAATTTCCACCATGCTTGCTAATTATACTTTTAAGGGTGGAATACCTAAGAAACTAGGAGATCCAGGAGTACCCACTATACCATGCTCCATTGAAAGAAACTATGTTAAACCTGCTTTATGTGATCTTGGAGCCGGTGTTAGTGTTATGCCTCTCTCTTTATATCGTAGACTTGATTTGAATAAGTAGACACCTACTGAAATATCTTTGCAAATGGCTGATAAATCAACTGCTATACCTGTCGGTATTTGTGAGGATGTGCCTGTTGTAGTTGCAAACGTTACTATTTTAACGGACTTCGTTATTCTTGATATTCCCGAAGACGATAGTATGTCTATTATTCTTGGAAGACCTTTTTTGAACACTGCAGGGGCTGTTATTGATTGCACTAAAGGCAATGTCACTTTTCATGTTAATGGTCATGAGCATACGGTACACTTTCCGAGGAAACAACCTCAAGTTCATAGTATCAACTCTATTGGAAAAATCCCATCGATTATATTTATTGGTTTTAAATTTCCTCTTCCTACTGTCAAGAAGAAATATGATATTCTTATTATTGGGGATGTGCATATCCCCGTTGAGGTAACATAGTGTTATTCGAAACTTCTCCGGTTCCATGTTATTCAGAATGAGTTCGTTAACAAGACTTGATCAACCTTGTTAGTGGATTCCTTTTGATGAGCATGAGATGGATGAATCTAGAAGGCACAACCTTCTGTACCCCACTTTTACTTTCTGTTATTTATATTAAATAAAATAAAAATAGTATTTTTCTGTCTGTTATCTGATTATCCATGCAATATAAAAATACCCCGAACATAAAAGTTCTCCAAATGCCTTGAAATTTAAATATGATTTTTCTGAAGTATTTGAGAATATTTGGCACTGAGAACACAGCAGGGGGGTCATCCACCTGGCCATGAGGGTGGAGGGCGCGCCCTACCCCCCTGGGCGCGCCCCCCTGCCTCGTGGGCCCATGGTGGCCCTCCTCCACTTATCCTTTCACCCACACACTCCTTCTTGCTGAAGGAAATATGCCCTAGAGGCAATAATAAAGTTATTATTTATTTCCTTATTTCATGATAAATGTTTATTATTCATGCTAGAATTGTATTAACCGGAAACATAATACATGTGTGAATACATAGACAAACAGAGTGTCACTAGTATGCCTCTACTAGACTAGCTCGTTAATCAAAGATGGTTATGTTTCCTAAACCATGAACAAAGAGTTGTTATTTGATTAACGAGGTCACATCATTAGTTGAATGATCTGATTGACATGACCCATTCCATTAGCTTAGCACCCGATCGTTTAGTATGTTGCTATTGCTTTCTTCATGACTTATACATGTTCCTATGACTATGAGATTATGCAACTCCCGTTTGCCGGAGGAACACTTTGGGTGCTACCAAACGTCACAACGTAACTGGGTGATTATAAAGGAGCATTACAGGTGTCTCCAAAGGTAGATGTTGGGTTGACGTATTTCGAGATTAGGATTTGTCACTCCGATTGTCGGAGAGGTATCTCTGGGCCCTCTCGGTAATGCACATCACATAAGCCTTGCAAGCACTGCAACTAATATGTTAGTTGTGAGATGATGTATTACGGAACGAGTAAAGAGACTTGCCGGTAACGAGATTGAACTAGGTATTGGATACCGACGATCGAATCTCGGGCAAGTAACATACCGATGACAAAGGGAACAACGTATGTTGTTATGCGGTCTGACCGATAAAGATCTTCGTAGAATATGTAGGAGCCAATATGGGCATCCAGGTCCCGCTATTGGTTATTGACCGGAGACGTGTCTCGGTCATGTCTACATTGTTCTCGAACCCGTAGGGTCCGCACACTTAAGGTTTTGATGACAGTTATATTATGAGTTTATGAGTTTTGATGTACTGAAGGTTGTTCAGAGTCCCGGATGTGATCACGGACATGACGAGGAGTCTCGAAATGGTCGAGACATAAAGATTGATATATTGGAAGCCTATGTTTGGACATCGGAAGTGTTCCGGGTGAAATCGGGATTTTACCGGATTACCGGGAGGTTACCGGAACCCCCCGGGAGCCATATGGGCCTTCATGGGCCTTAGTGGAAAGGTGAAGGGGCTGCCCACAAGGGCTGCGCGCCTCCCCCCTTCCCCTAGTCCTATTAGGACTAGGAGAGGTGGCCGGCCACCCTTCTTCCCCTTCCCCCCTTGGGAATCCTAGTTGGAATAGGATTGGGGGGGGAGTCCTACTCCCGGAAGGAGTAGGACTCCTCCTGCACCTCTCTCCCTGGCCGGCACCCCCCTCCCCCCTTGGCTCCTTTATATACTGAGGTAGAGGCACCCTAGAACACACAAGTTGATCCACGTGATCTGTTCCTTAGCCATGTGCGGTGCCCCCTGCCACCATATTCCTCGATAATACTGTAGCGGAGTTTAGGCGAAGCCCTGCTGCTGTAGTTCATCAAGATCGTCACCACGCCGTCGTGCTGACGGAACTCTTCCCCGACACTTTACTGGATCGGAGTCCGGGGATCTTCATCGAGCTGAACGTGTGCTCGAACTCGGAGGTGCCGTAGTTTCGGTGCTTGATCGGTTGGATCGTGAAGACGTACGACTACTTCCTCTACGTCGTGTCATCGCTTCCGCAGTCGGTCTGCGTTGGGTACATAGACAATACTCTCCCCCTCGTTGCTATGCATCACATGATCTTGCGTGTGCGTAGGAAATTTTTTGAAATTACTATGTTCCCCAACAGTGGCATCCGAGCCTAGGTTATTTATGTTGATGTTATATGCACGAGTAGAACACAAGTGAGTTGTGCACGATACAAGTCATACTGCCTACCAGCATGTCATACTTTGGTTCGGCGGTATTGTTGGACGAGACGACCCGGACCAACCTTACGCGTACGCTTACGCGAGACCGGTTCCCTCGACGTGCTTTGCACATAGATGGCTTGCGGGTGACTGTCTCTCCAACTTTAGTTGAACCGAGTGTGACTACGCCCGGTCCTTGAGAAGGTTAAAACGGAGTCTATTTGACAAACTATCGTTGTGGTTTTGATGCGTAGGCGAGATTGGTTCTTACTTAAGCCCGTAGCAGCCACGTAAAACATGCAACAACAAAGTAGAGGACGTCTAACTTGTTTTTGCAGGGCATGTTGTGATGTGATATGGTCAAGGCATGATGCTGAATTTTATTGTATGAGATGATCATGTTTTTGTAACCAAGTTATCGGCAACTGGCAGGAGCCATATGGTTGTCGCTTTATTGTATGCAATGCAATCGCGATGTAATGCTTTACTTTATTACTAAGCGGTAGTGATAGTCGTGGAAGCATAAGATTGGCGAGACGACAACGATGCTACGATGAAGATCAAGGTGTCGCGCCGGTGACGATGGTGATCATGACGGTGCTTCGGAGATGGAGATCACAAGCACAAGATGAGTGGCCATATCATATCACTTATATTGATTGCATGTGATGTTTATCCTTTATATGCATCTTATCTTGCTTTGATTGACGGTAGCATTATAAGATGATCTCTCACTAAATTATCAAGAAGTGTTCTCCCTGAGTATGCACTGTTGCGAAAGTTCTTCGTGCTGAGACACCACGTGATGATCGGGTGTGATAGGCTCTACGTTCAAATACAACGGGTGCAAAACAGTTGCACACGCGGAATACTCAGGTTATACTTGACTAGCCAAGCATATACAGATATGGCCTCGGAACGCGGAGACCGAAAGGTCGAGCGTGAATCATATAGTAGATATGATCAACATAGTGATGTTCACCAATGAAACTACTCCATCTCACGTGATGATCGGACATGGTTTAGTTGATTTGGATCACGTGATTACTTAGAGGATTAGAGGGATGTCTATCTAAGTGGGAGTTCTTAAGTAATATGATTAAATTGAACTTAAGTTTATCATGAACTTAGTCCTGGTAGTATTTTGCAAATTATGTTGTAGATCAATAGCTCGTGTTGTTGCTTCCCTGTGTTTATTTTGATATGTTCCTAGAGAAAATTGTGTTGAAAGATGTTAGTAGCAATGATGCGGATTGGATCCGTGATCTGAGGTTTATCCTCATTGCTGCACAGAAGAATTATGTCCTTGATGCACCGCTAGGTGAAAGACCTATTGCAGGAGCAGATGCAGACGTTATGAACATTTGGCTAGCTCAATATGACGACTACTTGATAGTTTAGTGCACCATGCTTAATGTCTTAGAATCGGGACTTCAAAGACGTTTTGAACGTCATGGACCATATGAGATGTTCCAGAAGTTGAAGTTAATATTTCAAGCAAATACCCGAGTTGAGAGATATGAAGTCTCCAACAAGTTCTATAGCTAAAAGATGGAGGAGAATCTATCAACTAGTGAGCATGTGCCCAGATTGTCTGAGTACTACAATCGCTTGAATCAAGTGGGAGTTAATCTTCCAGATAAGATAGTGATTGACAGAATTCTCTAGTCACCATCACCAAGTTAATAGAACTTCGTGATGAACTATAATATGCAAGGGATAACGGATACAACTCCCAAGCTCTTCGTGATGATGAAATCAACGAAGGTAGAAATCAAGAAAAACATCAAGTGTTGATGGTTGACAAGACCACTAGTTTCAAGAAAAGGGCAAAGGGAAGAAGGGGAACTTCAAGAAAAACGGCAAGCAAGTTGCTGCTCAAGTGAAGAAGCCCAAGTCTGATCCTAAGCCTGAGACTAAGTGCTTCTACTGCAAAGGGACTGGTCACTGGAAGCGGAACTACCCCAAGTGATTGGCGGATAAGGAGGATGGCAAAGTGAACATAAGTATATTTGATATACATGTTATTGATGTGTACTTTACTAGTGTTTATAGCAAGCCCTCAGTATTTGATGCTAGTTCAGTTGCTAAGAATAGTAACTCGAAACGGGAGTTGCAGAATGAACAGAGACTAGTTAAGGGTGAAGTGACAATGTGTGTTGGAAGTGGTTCCAAGATCGATATGATCATCATCGCACACTCCCTATACTTTCGGGATTAGTGTTGAACCTAAATAAGTGTTATTTGGTGTTTGCGTTGAGCATGAATATGATTTGATCATGTTTATTGTAATACGGTTATTCATTTAAGTAAAAGAATAAATTGTTGTTCTGTTTACATGAATAAAACCTTATATGGTTACACACCCAATGAAAATATTTCATTGGATCTCGATCTTAATGATACACATATTCATAATATTGAAACCAAAAGATGCGATGTTAATAATGATAGTGCAACTTATTTGTGGCACTGCCGTTTAGGTCATATTGGTGTAAAGCGCATGAAGAAACTCCATGTTGATGGGATTCTGGAATCACTTGATTATGAATCACTTGATGCTTGCGAACCATGCCTCATGGGCAAGATGACTAAAACGCCGTTCTCCGGAACAATGAAGCAAACAACAGATTTGTTGGAAATCATACATACTGATGTATGTGGTCCGATGAATATTAAGGCTTACAGCAGGTATCATTATCTTCTGACCTTCACAAGATGATTTGAGCAGATATGGGGATATCTACTTGATGAAACATAAGTCTGAAACACTTGAACAGTACAAAGAATTTCAGAATGAAGTGGAAAATCATCGTGACAAGAAAATAAAAGTTTCTACGATATGATCGCAGAGGTAAAATATTTGAGTTACGAGTTTGGTCTTCAGTTAAAACAATGTGAAATAGTTTCACTACTCATGCCACCTGGAACACCATAGTGTAATGGTGTGTCCGAACGTCATAACTGTACTTTATTAGATATAGTGCGATCTATGATGTCTCTTAGCAATTTACCACTATCGTTTTGGGGTTATGCATTAGTGACAGCTGCATTCACGTTAAAAAAGGGGCACCATCTATATCCGTCGAGACGACGCCTTATGAACTATGGTTTGGCAAGAAACCAAAGTTGTCGTTTCTTGAAGTTTGGGGTTGCGATGCTTATGAGAAAAAGTTTCATCCTGATAAGCTCAAACCCAAATCGGAGAAATATGTCTTCATAGGATACCCAAAGGAGACTGTTGGGTACACCTTCTATCACAGATCCTAAGGCAAGACATTCGTTGCTTATAATGGATCCTTTCTAGAGAAGGAGTTTCTCTCAAAAGAAGTGAGTGGGAGGAAAGTAGAAAACTTGATAAGGTAATTGTACCTTCTACCTTATTGGAAAGTAAATCATCACAAAAATCTGTTCTTGTGACTACTACACCAATTAGTGAGGAAGCTAATGATGATGATCATGTAACTTCAGATCAAGTTACTACCGAATCTCGTAGGTAAAACAGAGTGAGATCCGCACCAGAGTGGTACGGTAATCCTGTTCTGGAAGTCATGCTACTAGATCATGATGAACCTACGAACTATGAGGAAGCGATGATGAGCCCAGATTCCGTGAAATGGTTTGAGGCCATGAAATCTGAGATATGATCCATGTATGAGAACAAAGTTTGGACTTTGGTTAACTTGCCCGATGATCGGCAAGCAATTGAGAATAAATGGATCTTCAAGAGGAAGACGGACGCTGATAGTAGTGTTACTATCTACAAAGCTAGAATTGTCGCAAAAGGTTTTCGACAAGTTCAAGGTGTTGACTACGATGAGAGCTTCTCACTCGTATCTATGCTTGAGTCTGTCCGAATCATGTTAGTAATTGCCGCATTTTATGAAATCTGGCAAATGGATAAACAAAACTGCATTCCTTAATGGATTTATTAAAGAAGAGTTGTATATGATGCAACAGAAGGTTTTGTCAATCCGAAAGGTGCTAACAAAATGTGCAAGCTCCAGCGATCCATCTATGGACTGGTGCAAGAATCTCGGAGTTGGAATATACGTTTTGATGAGTTGATCAAAGCATATAGTTTTATACAGACTTGCAGCGAAGCCTATATTTACAAGAAAGTGAGTGGGAGCACTACAGCATTACTGATAAGTATATCTGAATGACATATTGTTGATCAGAAATAATGTAGAATTATTCTGTAAAGCATAAAGGAGTGTTTGAAAGGAGTGTTTGAAAGGACTTTGTTGCTAGGAAACACGGTAAAGAAAGAGAACCATGGGTTCAGAAACCCGTGCCTTTTCCTCCCAAACCATCCAAGAAAAAGGATGATGAGGATTTTGAGCACTTTGCTGAAATGATTAGACCTATGTTTTTGCGTATGCGATTAACTGATATGCTTAACATGAATCCTTATGCTAAGTACATGAAAGAAATTGTTACTAATAAAAGAAAGATACCAGAAGCTGAAATTTCCACCATGCTTGCTAATTATACTTTTAAGGGTGGAATACCTAAGAAACTAGGAGATCCAGGAGTACCCACTATACCATGCTCCATTGAAAGAAACTATGTTAAACCTGCTTTATGTGATCTTGGAGCCGGTGTTAGTGTTATGCCTCTCTCTTTATATCGTAGACTTGATTTGAATAAGTAGACACCTAGTGAAATATCTTTGCAAATGGTTGATAAATCAACTGCTATACCTGTCGGTATTTGTGAGGATGTGCCTGTTGTAGTTGCAAACGTTACTATTTTAACGGACTTCGTTATTCTTGATATTCCCGAAGACGATAGTATGTCTATTATTCTTGGAAGACCTTTTTTGAACACTGCAGGGGCTGTTATTGATTGCACTAAAGGCAATGTCACTTTTCATGTTAATGGTCATGAGCATACGGTACACTTTCCGAGGAAACAACCTCAAGTTCATAGTATCAACTCTATTGGAAAAATCCCATCGATTATATTTATTGGTTTTAAATTTCCTCTTCCTACTGTCAAGAAGAAATATGATATTCTTATTATTGGGGATGTGCATATCCCCGTTGAGGTAACATAGTGTTATTCGAAACTTCTCCGGTTCCATGTTATTCAGAATGAGTTCGTTAACAAGACTTGATCAACCTTGTTAGTGGATTCCTTTTGATGAGCATGAGATGGATGAAACTAGAAGGCACAACCTTCTGTACCCCACTTTTACTTTTTGTTATTTATATTAAATAAAATAAAAATAGTATTTTTCTGTCTGTTATCTAATTATCCATGCAATATAAAAATACCCCGAACATAAAAGTTCTCCAAATGCCTTGAAATTTAAATATGATTTTTCTGAAGTATTTGAGAATATTTGGCACTGAGAACACAGCAGGGGGGTCATCCACCTGGCCATGAGGGTGGAGGGCGCGCCCTACCCCCCTGGGCGCGCCCCCCTGCCTCGTGGGCCCATGGTGGCCCTCCTCCACTTATCCTTTCACCCACACACTCCTTCTTGCTGAAGGAAATATGCCCTAGAGGCAATAATAAAGTTATTATTTATTTCCTTATTTCATGATAAATGTTTATTATTCATGCTAGAATTGTATTAACCGGAAACATAATACATGTGTGAATACATAGACAAACAGAGTGTCACTAGTATGCCTCTACTAGACTAGCTCGTTAATCAAAGATGGTTATGTTTCCTAAACCATGAACAAAGAGTTGTTATTTGATTAACGAGGTCACATCATTAGTTGAATGATCTGATTGACATGACCCATTCCATTAGCTTAGCACCCGATCGTTTAGTATGTTGCTATTGCTTTCTTCATGACTTATACATGTTCCTATGACTATGAGATTATGCAACTCCCGTTTGCCGGAGGAACACTTTGGGTGCTACCAAACGTCACAACGTAACTGTGTGATTATAAAGGAGCATTACAGGTGTCTCCAAAGGTAGATGTTGGGTTGACGTATTTCGAGATTAGGATTTGTCACTTCGATTGTCGGAGAGGTATCTCTGGGCCCTCTCGGTAATGCACATCACATAAGCCTTGCAAGCACTGCAACTAATATGTTAGTTGTGAGATGATGTATTACGGAACGAGTAAAGAGACTTGCCGGTAACGAGATTGAACTAGGTATTGGATACCGACGATCGAATCTCGGGCAAGTAACATACCGATGACAAAGGGAACAACGTATGTTGTTATGCGGTCTGACCGATAAAGATCTTCGTAGAATATGTAGGAGCCAATATGGGCATCCAGGTCCCGCTATTGGTTATTGACCGGAGACGTGTCTCGGTCATGTCTACATTGTTCTCGAACCCGTAGGGTCCGCACACTTAAGGTTTCGATGACAGTTATATTATGAGTTTATGAGTTTTGATGTACCGAAGGTTGTTCGGAGTCCCGGATGTGATCACGGACATGACGAGGAGTCTCGAAATGGTCGAGACGTAAATATTGATATATTGGAAGCCTATGTTTGGACATCGGAAGTGTTCCGGGTGAAATCGGGATTTTACCGGATTACCGGGAGGTTACCGGAACCCCCCGGGAGCCATATGGGCCTTCATGGGCCTTAGTGGAAAGGTGAAGGGGCTGCCCACAAGGGCTGCGCGCCTCCCCCCTTCCCCTAGTCCTATTAGGACTAGGAGAGGTGGCCGGCCACCCTTCTTCCCCTTTCCCCCTTGGGAATCCTAGTTGGAATAGGATTGGGGGGGGGGAGTCCTACTCCCGGAAGTTGTAGGACTCCTCCTGCGCCTCTCTCCCTGGCCGGCGCCCCCCTCCCCCCTTGGCTCCTTTATATACTGAGGTAGAGGCACCCTAGAACACACAAGTTGATCCACGTGATCTGTTCCTTAGCCGTGTGCGGTGCCCCCTGCCACCATATTCCTCGATAATACTGTAGCGGAGTTTAGGCGAAGCCCTGCTGCTGTAGTTCATCAAGATCGTCACCACGCCGTCTTGCTGACGGAACTCTTCCCCGACACTTTGCTGGATCGGAGTCCGGGGATCATCATCGAGCTGAGCGTGTGCTCGAACTCGGAGGTGCCGTAGTTTCGGTGCTTGATCGGTTGGATCGTGAAGACGTACGACTACTTCCTCTACGTCGTGTCATCGCTTCCGTAGTCGGTCTGTGTTGGGTACGTAGACAATACTCTCCCCCTCGTTGCTATGCATCACATGATCTTGCGTGTGCGTAGGAAATTTTTTGAAATTACTACGTTCCCCAACACTTACTCCCCCAAACACGAATATCCAGCTCAAACCTGAGTCCAAGCTCATTTTGCTGCCATTTTCGATCTCCTTGCTCAAAGCACCTCTCACAAAACCGCGTGGGGAGATTGTTCCTTGGTATGTGACTCCTCCATTGGTCCAATTAGTTTTTGTTCTAGTGCTTTATTCATTGCAAATTTTTGCTGCTTAGGTGACCCTGTTCTTGACCTTGCATGTCAAATTTATATGGTCAAAAGTAGTTTTGATGCATGATATAGGCCCTAGGCACTTGTAGGAGTAGTTGCTATCAATATTATTGAGTTTGGTTTACTTTTATTTTGAAGTTACTAAAAATTTCAGAATTTTTCAGAAAATAATGAAGAGACTTTTGAGGGGCTCATCGAGCCGAAGCTCGAAGGAAAAGGCACAGAAGCCCAAGTATAATCTGCCTCGCACCACGGAGGTTCGGTCATGTGAATGGCCTTCCGATGATTTCTTGAGAGCAGTCGGGATTTACGAAGATTTTTATGAATTGGCTGGGAATGCAGGCCATACCGCTTTCCTCCACGACCAACGCGATCAGTATCTCTTACTCATAAATATCTTTGTGCAAAACTTCCATTTCCTTTCTAGGAGCTCACCACCTACGGTGGAGTTTTATTTATATGATGAGCATAAGGAGATGTCACTTTATGATTTTTTGTCGGGTTTGTTTGGTCCCTTTCGAGGGCACGACAGAGGAACCACATCGCAGCGATGTGGATGGGTTTATTGATACCATCACTGGAGGGGAAATGAGGAAGGTTTCCAATGCACAAATCACTAGCATACATTTTCCTGTTTTATGCTATTTTGCAATATTTGCTAGTCGTTGCTTAATTGGTCGCGGAAACTATGGAAACATTAGTGTTCCTAATATTATTATTTTGCTCCACGGTTTATTCAGTCATAACTCTGTTAGTATGGGCGGCATTATTGCTAAATGGTTAAGTCTGAACCGTACAAAGGGCCCCATCTTTGGAGGCATCGATGTTTCGCGCCTAGCTGCACATCTTAACATACCTATTAGGCATTATGAGAAGGAAGAAAAAGTGCTGCCTCGTGTTTATTTAGATTATAAGAGTATGGTGGCACATGATTTTATTGTTAAGAATAGGGAAGGAGAGCTTAAATACAAATTGTTCTTTGATAAACATCATCCTAAGACTATTACCCTGCCTGCTCCTTCCTTGTTTGATTTATCTGCAGGCCAGTACCTTGTTCCGTTAGAGTCTATTCATGCCTATCGGAACCCAACAACAGCCACAGAGCCAGAGCCGGAACCATAAGTTGATCCTCCACGACAGTCTAATTACCAGTGGGATCCGGAGATGATTGCCAACCAGTGGCAATCGGAGTCTTCTTCTTCAAAGTACGACCCCAACTATTATTATGGATATCCGCCAAGCCAACCGTGGCCATAGACCAACTTAGGCCAAAAGCTAAGCTTGGGGGAGTACGTATTTCTAACCGACATTATATTTATGTTCACACACTCATTGCTAGATGTCGGTGCTCATACTTTTCATTGTATCATCCATGCTAGTTTATTTCCATTTTTATGCTTTCTTCTTGTGTGTTTGATAAACCTTAAGAAAAACCAAAAAAAATAGTTGTAGCTTTCAATTAGTTTACTTTCCATGCTTGTAGTAGTAATTAAAAAGAAAACCCAAAAAGATTTCTTGTTCTTCTTTTACTTGTTGGGAGCTTTCCTGTGTAAATAGTTGTATTTCTTTTCTTTGGGGGTCGATAGGAGAAGACCAAAATTAAATTGTTGAAGTGGCTCTGATATGCATTATTGTTGATCTGACAAAAGAGCCCATATTGCCTTGTCTTCTCCTGTTTATTGAATGCTTGTAGATTCCAGCTTAGTCCAATGCACGTGCACTATTATTATTATCCACATCGTTCAGTTGTGCAAGTGAAAGGCAATAATGATGATTATATGATGAACTTATTGAGATGAGAAAAGCTGGTATGAACTCGACCTCTCTTATTTTTGTAAATATGATTAGTTTATCGTTCCTGATTCAGCCTATTGTGAATAAACATGTTTGCAATGACAACTAGAGATCATAGTTTCTTGTGACATGCTTGATTAGCTTGGAGATTATAATGGTTTACCTTGCCTGCCAACATGCTATTAAAATGGTTGTGATGTGGTATGATAGGTTGGTATCCTCCTCTGAATGATTTAAGTGACTTGACTTGGCGCATGTTCACACATGTAGTTGAAACAAAATCAACATAGCCTTCACGATATTTATGTTCATGGTGAATTATATCCTACTCATGCTTGCATTCGGTGTTGATTAATTTTAATGCATGTTCATGACTGTTGTCGCTCTCTAGTTGGTCGCTTCCCAGTCTTTTGCTAGCCTTCACCTGTACTAAGCAGGAATACTGCTTGTGCATCCAACATCATAAACCCCAAAGTTATTCCATATGAGTCCACCATACCTACCTATATACGGTATCTACCTGCCGTTCCAAGTAAATTTGTATGTGCCAAACTCTAAACCTTCAAATAAATATCCTGTTTTGTATGCTTGAATAGCTCATGTATCAACTAGGTTTGTCCGTATCTTCCATGTTAGGCGGGTTATTCTCAAGAGGAGTGGACTCCGCTCCTCACTCACGAGAAAATGGTTGGTCACCTGGAAACCCAGTCCCATGCTTTATGCAAATCAAATCAAAATAATTGCAAACAAAACTCTCCCTAGGACTCTTGTTAGTTGGAGGCACTCGTTGTTTCGAGCAAGCCATGGATTGATGCTTGTTGGTGGAAGGGGAGTATAAACTTTACCATTCTGTTTGGGAACCGCCTATAATGTGTGTAGCATGAAAGATATCGCCATATCTTGGTTGTTATGTTGACAATGAAAGTATACCGCTCAAAATATTATTCAACTCTATTTCAAAACCGAGCTTTGGCACCTCTACAAATCCCTGCTTCCCTCTGCGAAGGGCCTATCTATTTACTTTCATGCTGAGTCATCATCTTCTTATTAAAAAGCACCAGTTGGAGAGCACTGCTGTCATTTGCATTCATTACTGTTAGTTTACATTGAGTATGACTTGGCTGGATCTATTTTACCATGAATTACAATGTCTAATCAGTCCTTTATCTTTAAAGGTGCTCTACATTTATGTTTTGCGGTCTCAGAAAGGGCTAGCGGGATACCATCTTGTTATATCATATTATGATTGTTTTGAGAAAGTGTTGTCATCCGGGATTTATTATTATTGCTCGCTAGTTGATTATGCCATTGATATGAGTAAACATGAGACCTAAGCGTTATTGTGAATGTGGTAGTCATAATCTTTGCTGAAAACTTGAATGCTGGCTTTACATATTTACAACAACAAGAGCAAACAGAGTTTGTAAAAGTTTTTCTTTATCACTTTCAGTTTATCAACTGATTTGCTTGAGGACAAGCAAAGGTTTAAGCTTGGGGGAGTTGATACGTCTCCGTCGTATCTACTTTTCCTAACACTTTTGCCCTTGTTTTGGACTCTAACTTGCATGATTTGAATGGAACTAACCCGGACTGACGTTGTTTTCAGCAGAATTACTATGGTGTTATTTATGTGCAGAAACAAATGTTCTCGAAATGACCTGAAACTCCACAGGACAACTTTTCGGAAATAATAAAAAATCCTTGCAAAAGATGAAGGCCAAGGGGCCCACCACCTGTCCACGAGGGTTGGGGCACGCATACCCCCTAGGGGCGCCCGACCCCCTACATCATGGGCCCCCTGGAGCTCCTCCGACCTCAACACCAACTCTATATATTTGGTTTCAGGGAGAAAAAAATCAAAGAGAAGAATTCATCACGTTTTACGATACGGAGCCGCCGCCAAGCACTAAAACCTCTCGGGAGGGCTGATCTGGAGTCCGTTTGGGGCTCCAGAGAGGGGAATCCGTCCCCATCGTCATCATCAACCATCCTCCATCAACAATTTCATGATGCTCACTGACGTGCGTGAGTAATTCCATCGTAGGCTTGCTACACGGTGATGGGTTGGATGAGATCTATCATGTAATCGAGTTAGTTTTGTTAGGGTTTGATCCCTAGTATCCACTATGTTCTGCGATTGATGTTGCTATGACTTTGCTATGCTTAATGCTTGTCACTAGTGCCCGAGTGCCATGATTTCAGATCTGAACCTATTATGTTTTCATCAATATATGAGAGTTCTTGATCCTATCTTGCAAGTCTATAGTCACCTATTATGTGTTATGATCCGTTAACCCCGAAGTGACAATAATCGGGATACTTACCGGTGATGACCGTAGTTTGAGGAGTTCATGTATTCACTAAGTGTTAATTCTTTGGTCCGGTACTCTATTAAAAGGAGGCCTTAATATCCCTTAGTTTCCGCTAGGACCCCGCTGCCACGGGAGGGTAGGACAAAAGATATCATGCAAGTTCTTTTCCATAAGCACGTATGACTATATTCGGAATACATGCCTACATTACATTGATGAACTGGAGCTAGTTCTGTGTCACCCTAGGTTATGATTGTTACATGATGAAACGCATCCGGCATAATTATCCATCGCCGATCCATTGCCTACGAGCTTTGCATATATTTTTCTTCGCTTATTTACTTTTTCGTTGCTATTGCTATCATCACTACAAAATACCAAAAACATTACTTTTGCTACCGTTACCACTACTATCATATTACTTTGCTACTAAATACTTTGCTGCAGATACTTAGTTTCCAGGTGTGGTTGAATTGACAACTCAGCTGCTAATACTTGAGAATATTCTTTGGCTCCCCTTGTGTCGAATCAATAAATTTGGGTTGAATACTCTACCCTTGAAAACTGTTGCGATCCCCTATACTTGTGGGTTATGAAAAACCACATCTAAACAGAGGCTAGATGAATTATTTATTACTAAACAGGAGCAAAAAGCAAGGAACAAAAATAAAATTGGGTTGCCTCCCAACAAGCGCTATCGTTTAACGCCCCTAGCTAGGCATGATGATTTCAATGATGCTCACATAAAAGATAAAAATTGAAACATAAAGAGAGCATCAGGAAGAATATGAATAGCACATTTAAGTCTAACCCACTTCCTATGCATAGGGATTTTGTGAGCAAACAACTTATGAGAACAAGAATCAACTTGCATAGGAAGGTAAAACAAGCATAACTTCAAAATTTTAAGCTCATAGAGAGGGAACTTGATATTATTAAATTTCCTACAAGCATATGTTCCTCCCTCATAATAATTTTCAGTAGCATCATGAATAAATTCAACAATATAACTAGAACCTAAAGCATTCTTTTCATGATCTACAAGCATATAAAATTTACTACTCTCCATATATGCAAAATTCTTTTCATTCAGAATAGTGGGAGTATCATAAGAGACTTGAATACTATAAATTGTTTCCACATTAAAAGAGTATTGTTCAGAAAAATGGTAATCATAATCATGACAAGTTTTATAAATATAATCATCACTACTTTTTATAGCATAAGTATCATCACAATAATTATCATCAGTAGCAACTTTGTTCTCATCATAATCGTTTGAAACCTCTTCCAAGATAGTGGAATCATTACTAAATAAAGTCATGACCTCTCCAAATACACTTTCATAATTATCACAATAATATTCAACATCATCCAAAATAGTGGAATAATTACTTCCTAAAGTTGACACTCTTCCAAACCCACTTTCATCAATATAATCATCATAAGTAGGAGGCATGATATCATCATAATAAATTTGCATATCAAAACTTGGGAGACTACAAATATCATCTTCATTAAACATAGCTTCCCCAAGCTTGGGACAAACATTAACTGCAGCAAATATATTCTCAAAAACATCATCTTCATCAAACATAGCATCCCCAAGCTTGGGCCTTTTCATATCAGAAGCATAATCACTCTCATCATTAATAGTATGGATAGCACCAATAGTATAGAAATTATCATATTCTTCCAAGAAAGTGCCAAAAAGATTTTCAAGATCATAAGAAGTATCATTATCTTCCACAATTATATTTTCATGAGGCACATCAGTAATAGGAGCAGGATTACTTGGGAGAGATATATTTTTACCTCTCTTCCTTTTTCTTTTCTTCTTCTTCACCACATCATGTGTGGGTTCAATCCTCCTTTTGGGGCTCCTTATTAATGAGATTGGTTGAATAGAAGGCTCCTCCTCGTTACCTGATTCATCATAAGAAATAATAGGAGGATATTGGGAAGTCTCTTCCCTTTCATTAGTATTATCTTCATCTTCTATTTGTTTTGTTTTCTTTATGTAATTGGCAATATAAGGATGTTTAATACAATTCACCGCACAATACATATAAATTTCCTCTAGATCAAAGTCAAGAAGTTTACCACGGGAAAATACTGGAAGATAGTTAATTATACGTTTCATTTCTTCGTAACCAATAAGCAAACTAAGTTCATTATGATGTGCAAGAGAAATAAAGTCATCACAATTTTTGGAAACGATTAGATCATGAAACAATTGCATCGGATGGTTAAATGACCACGTTCATTGCAAAGCTCACAAGTATGGCCAAGAAAATTTTAATTTTCAGCACAAACATCTAGCCTTTCTTGCAACAATTTATTTTCTAAGTACTTATGCCTCTTGCAAAATCTATCTTCCCTAATTGGTGTGTACTTGCAAACCCAATGCACTCCACAAAAATTTACATGTTTATAGGAGACATTTTCATCATAACTAGTGCAATCATCATTAGTACTATGGATATTCAAGGAGTTCATACTAACAACATTGCAATCATGCTCATCATTTAGTGCCAAACATTTTAATGCATTCTTCTTCTAACACTTTGGCACAATTTTCCTTTCCATCATACTCACGAAAGATATTAAAAAGATGAAGCGTATGAGGCAAACTCAATTCCATATTTTTTTGTAGTTTTCTATTATAAACTAAACTAGTGCTAAAACAAGAAACAAGAAGATTCGATTGCAAGATCTAAAGATATACCTTCAAGCACTCACCTCCCTGGCAACGGCGCGAGAAAAGAGCTTGATGTCTACTACACAACCTTCTTCTTGTAGACGTTGTTGGGCCTCCAAGTGCAGAGGTTTGTAGGGCAGTAGCAAATTTCCCTCAAGTGGATGACCTAAGGTTTATCAATCCGTAGGAGGGGTAGGATGAAGATGGTCTCTCTCAAGCAACCCTGCAACCAAATAACAAAGAGTCTCTTGTGTCCCCAACACACCCAATACAATGGTAAATTGTATAGGTGCACTAGTTCGGCGAAGAGATGGTGATACAAGTGGTATATGGATGGTAGATAAAGGTTTTTGTAATCTGAAAATATAAAAATAGCAAGGTAACTAAAGATAAAAGTGAGCACAAACGGTATTGCAATGCTAGGAAACAAGGCCTAGCTAGGGTTCATACTTTCACTAGTGCAAGTTCTCTCAACAATAATAACATAATTGGATCACATAACTAGCCCTCAACATGCAACAAAGAGTCACTCCAAAGTCACTAATAGCGGAGAACAAACGAAGAGATTATGGTAGGGTACGAAACCACCTCAAAGTTATTCTTTCCAATCAATGTGTTGGGCTATTCCTATAAGTGTCACAAACAGCCCTAGAGTTCGTACTAGAATAACACCTTAAGACACAAATCAACCAAAACCCTAATGTCACCTAGATACTCCAATGTCACCTCAAGTATCCGTGGGTATGATTATACGATATGCATCACACAAACTCAGATTCATCTATTCAACCAACACATAGAACCTCAAAGTGTGCCCCAAATTTTCTACCAGAGAGTCAAGACGAAAATGTGTGTCAACCCCTATGCATAGGTTCATGGGCGGAACCCGCAAGTTGATCACCAAAACATACATCAAGTGAATCAATAGAATAACCCATTGTCACCACGGATATCCCACGCAAGACATACATCAAGTGTTCTCAAATCCTTAAAGACTCAATCCGATAAGATAACTTCAAAGGGAAAACTCAATCCATTACAAGAGAGTAGAGGGGGAGAAACATCATAAGATCCAACTATAATAGCAAAGCTCGCGATACATCAAGATCGTACCACCTCAAGAACACGAGAGAGAGAGAGATCAAACACACAGCTACTGGTACATACCCTCAGCCCTGAGGGTGGACTACTCCCTCCTCGTCATGGAGAGCGCTGGGATGATGAAGATGGCCACCGGAGAGGGATTCCCCCCCTCCGGAAGGGTGCCGGAATGGGTCTAGATTGCTTTTCGGTGGTACGGAGGCTTCTGGCGGTGGAACTCCCGATCTATTGTGCTCCTCGAAGTTTTTAGGGTATATGGGTATATATGGGAGGAAGAAGTACGTCGGTGGAACTCCGTGCTGTCCACGAGGCAGGAGGGAGCGCCCCCACCCTCGTGGGCAGCCCGGGAATCTCGTGGTCCAACTCTGATACTCCGTGGGCTTCTTCTGGTCCAAAAATAAGTTCTGTGAAGTTTCAGGTCAATTGGACTCCGTTTGATTTTCCTTTTCTGCGATACTCTAAAACAAGGAAAAAACAAAAACTGGCACTGGGCTCTGGGTTAATAGGTTAGTCCCAAAAATAATATAAAAGTGCATAATAAAGCCCATAAACATCCAAAACAGATAATATAATAGCATGGAACAATAAAAAATTATAGATACGTTGGAGACGTATCAAACTACAACAGGCACATCCTCACAAATACCGACAGGTATAGCAGTTGATTTATCATCCATTTGCAAAGATATTTCAGTAGGTGTCAACTTATTCAAATCAAGTCTACGATATAAAGAGAGAGGCATAACACTAACACCGGTCCAAGATCACATAACGCAGTTTTAGCATAGTTTCTTTTAATGGAGCATGGTATAGTGGGTACTCCTAGATCTCCAAGTTTCTTTGGTATTCCACCCTTAAAAGTATAATTAGCAAGCATGGTGGAAATTTCAGCTTCCGGTATCTTTCTTTTATTAGTGACAATTTCTTTCATGTACTTAGCATAAGGATTCATTTTAAGCATATCAGTTAATCGCATACGCAAAAAGATAGGTCTAATCATTTCAGCAAAGTGCTCAAAATCCTCATCATCCTTTTTCTTCGATGGTTTGGGAGGAAAAGGCATGGGTTTTTGAACCCAAGGCTCTCTTTCCTTTCTGTGTTTCCTAGCAACAAAGTCTTCCTTATCATAATGTTGATTCTTTGATTGTGGGTTATCAAGATCAATAGCAGGTTCAATTTCTATATCATTATCATTACTAGGTTGAGCATCATCATGAACATTATCATTAACATTATCACTAGTTTCAGGATCATTACCAGATTGTGTTTCAGCATCAGAAATATAAATATCATTTGGATTCTCAGGTGTTTCAGCAATAGGTTCACTAGAAGCATGCAAAGTCCTATCATTTTTCTTTTTCTTCCTTTTAGAAGGACTGGGTGTAGCTATATTATTTCTCTAAGAATCTTTCTCAATTCTCTTAGGGTGGCCTTCAGGATACAAAGGTTCCTGATTCATTCTACTAGTTCTAGTAGCAACTCTAACAGCATAATCATTATTCTTACTATTCAATTCACTGAGCAAATCATTTTGAGCCTTAAGTTCTTATTCTACTTGAGTGGTAACCATAGAATCATGTTTACTAATATGTTTAAGTTCACCTTTGACATTAGCCATATAATCACCCAAGTGTTCAAGCATATTTAAATTGTATTTCAATTGTCTACCAAAATAAGCATTAAAATCTTCTTGCTTCACCATAAAATTATCAAACTCATCTAAGCATTGGCTAGCAAACTTAGTAAGAGGGATTTCAGCTTTATCATATCTATAGAGAGAATTTACCTTTACTACCTGTGTGGGGTTATCAAGACCATGTATTTCTTCATAGGTAATGGATTAAGATCATATGTTTCTTCAACAGGCGTTAAATTAAGACCGTGTATTTCTTCAATAGGAGGTAAATTCTTAACATCTTCAGCTTTAATACCTTTTTCTTTCATAGGTTTCTTTGCCTCTTGCATATCTTCAGGATTGAGAAATAGAACACCTCTTTTCTTTGGAGTTGGTTTAGGAATAGGCTCAGGAGGTGGCTCTGGAAGCTTCCAATTATTTTCATTTGTCAACATATTATTCAATAGAATTTCAGCTTCATCCGGTGTTCTTTCCCTGAAAACATAACCAGCACAACTATCCAGGTAATCTTTGGAAGCATTGGTTGATCCATTATAAAAGATATCAAGTATTTCATTTTTCTTAAGAGGATGATCAGGCAAAGCATTAAGTAATTGGAGAAGCCTCCCCCAAGCTTGTGGGAGACTCTCGTCTTCAATTTGCACAAAATTATATATATATATATCCCTCAAAGCAGCTTGTTTCTTATGAGCAGGGAAATATTTAGTAGCAAAGTAATAGATCATATCCTGGGGACTACGCACACAACCAGGATCCAGAGAATTAAACCATATCTTAGCATCACCCTTTAATGAGAATGGAAATATTTTAAGGATATAAAGGTAGCGAGATTTCTCATCATTAGTGAACAGGGTGGCTATATCATTTAATTTAGTAAGATGTGACACAATAGTTTTAGATTCATAGCCATGAAAAGGATCAGATTCAACCAAAGTAATTATATCAGGATCAACAGGGAATTCATAACCCTTATCAGTAACACAGATAGGTGAAGTAGCAAAAGCAGGGTCAGGTTTCATTATAGCATTAAGAGATTGCTGCTTCCATTTAGCTAATAACCTCTTGAGCTCATATCTATCTTTGCAAGCTAAAATAGCTATAGCAGCTTGTTTTTCCAAAACATAACCCTCAGGAACAACACGCGATTCATATTTATTAGGGGGGAGTCTTCATCATCACTTTCGTCAATATTATCAGTTTCAATAATTTCACTCTCTCTAACCCTAGCAAGTTGTTCATCAAGAAATTCACCAAGTGGCACAGTGATACGTCTCCAACTATCTATAATTTTTGATTGATCCATGCTATATAATCTACTATTTTGGACTATATTGGGCTTTATTTTCCACTTTTATATTATTTTTGGGACTAACTTATTAACCGGAGGCCCAGCCCAGAATTGATGTTTTTTGCCTATTTCAGTGTTTCAAAGAAAAGGAATATCAAACGGAATAAAACCTTCGGGAACTTGATCTTCTCACCGAACGTGATCCAGGAGACTTGGACCCTGCTCCAAGGAACAAAAGAGGCGGTCACGAGGGTGGGGGCGCCCCCCCTAGGGCACACCCCCTGCCTTGTGGACCCCTCGGTGCTCCTCCGGCGTACTCCTTCCTCCTATATATACACACGTACCCCCAAACGATCAGAACAGGAGCCAAAAACCTAATTCCACCGCCGCAACTTTCTGTATCCACGAGATCCCATCTTGGGGCCTATTCCGGAGCTCCGCCGGAAGAGGGCCGTCATCACAGAGGGCTTCTACATCATCCTAGCCCCTCCGATGAAGTGTGAGTAGTTTACCTTAGACCTTCGGGTCCATAGTTAGTAGCTAGATGGCTTCTTCTCCTCTCTTTGAATCTCAATACAAAGTTCTCCCCCTCCCTTGTGGAGATCTGTTCGATGTAATCTTCTTTTTGCGATGTGTTTGTTGAGACCGATGAATTGTGGGTTTATGATCAAGTCTATCTATGAATAATATTTGAATCTTCTCTGAATTCTTTTATGTATGATTGGTTATCTTTGCAAGTCTCTTCGAATTATCCGTTTGGTTTGGCCAACTAGATTGGTAGTTCTTGCCATGGGAGAAGTGCTTAGCTTTGGGTTCGATCTTGCGGTGTCCTTACCCAGTGACAGAAGGGGCAGCAAGGCACGTATTGTATCGTTGCCATCGAGGATAACAAGATGGGGTTTATTTCATATTGCATGAATTTATCTCTCTACATCATGTCATCTTGCTTAAGGCGTTACTTTGCTTTTAACTCAATACTCTAGATGCATGCTGGATAGCGGTCGATGAGTGGAGTAATAGTAGTAGATGCAGAATCGTTTCGGTCTACTTGTCACGGACGTGATTCCTATATACATGATCATGCCTAGATATTCTCATAACTATGCTCAATTCTGTCAATTGCTCAACAGTAATTTGTTCACCCACCGTAGAATACTTATGCTCTTGAGAGAAGCCACTAGTGAAACCTATGGCCCCCGGGTCTATTCTCATCATCTCAATCTCCATCACTTTAATCTTGCTTTGCTTTTTACTTTGCTTTTACTTTTTACTTTGCATCTTTATACCAAAAATACCAAAAATATTATACCTATCAGATCTCACTCTCGTAAGTGACCGTGAAGGGATTGGCAACCCCTAATCGCGTTGGTTGCGAGTAGCTATCGCTTTGTGCAGGTACCATGGACTTGAGCGTGGCCTCCTACTGGATTGATACCTTGGTTCTCAAAAACTGAGGGAAATACTTACGCTACTCTGCTGCATCATCCCTTCCTCTTCGGGGGAAACCAACGCAAGCTCAAGACGTAGCAAGAAGGATTTCTAGCGCCGTTGCCGGGGAGTCTACGCAAAAAGTCAACATACCAAGTACCCATCACAATCCCTATCTCTCGCATTACATTATTTGCCATTTGCCTCTCGTTTTCCTCTCCCCCCACTTCACCCTTGCATTTTTATTCTCCCTCTCTCTCTCTCTATCCTCCCTCTCTATTTGCCTCTTTTTGCCCGCTTGCTTTTTGTTTGCTCGTGTGTTAGATTGCTTGTTTGTCACGATGGCTCAAGATACTACCAAATTGTGTGACTTCACCAATACCAATAATAATGATTTCCTTAGCACTCCAATTGCTCCTCTTACCGATGTTGAACCTTGTGAAATTAATACTGCTTTGTTGAATCTTGTTATGAAAGATCAATTCGCCGGCCTTCCTAGTGAAGATGCCACTACTCATCTGAATAGCTTCGTTGATTTATGTGATATGCAAAAGAAAAAAGATTTCAATAATGATGTCGTTAAATTGAAGCTATTTCCTTTTTCGCTTAGAGATCGTGCTAAAGCTTGGTTTTTGTCTTTGCCTAAAAATAGTATTGATTCGTGGAACAAGTGCAAAGATGCTTTTATCTCTAAGTATTTTCCTCCCGCTAAGATCATCTCTCTTAGAAACGATATTATGAACTTTAAACAACTTGATCATTAACATGTTGCACAAGCTTGGGAGAGAATGAAATTAATGATACGTAATTGCCCTACTCATGGTTTGAATTTGTGGATGATCATACAAATTTTTTATGCCGGATTAAATTTTGCTTCTAGAAATCTTTTAGATTCGGCCGCGGGAGGCACTTTTATGGAAATCACTTTAGGAGATGCTACTAAACTCTTAGATAATATTATGGTTAATTATTCTCAATGGCATATTGAAAGATCTTCTAATAAAAAAGTGCATGCGATAGAAGAAATCAATGTGTTGAGTGGAAAGATGAATGAACTTATGAAATTATTTGCTACTAAGAGTGTTTCTTCTGATCCTAATGATATGACTTTGTCTACTTTGATTGAGAATAACAATGAATCTATGGATGTGAATTTTGTTGGTAGGAATAATTTTGGTAACAACGCGTATAGAGGGAATTTTAATCCTAGGCCATATCCTAGTAATCCTTCTAATAATTATGGGAATTCCTACAACAACTCTTATGGAAATTATTATAAGATGCCCTCTGAATTTGATAGTAGTGTTAAAGAGTTTATGAATTCACAAAAGAATTTTAATGCTTTGCTTGAAGAGAAATTGCTTAAAGTTGATGAATTGGCTAGAAACATTGATAGAATTTCTCTTGAGGTTGATTCTTTAAAGCTTAGATCTATTCCTCCTAAGCATGATATCAATGAGTCTCTCAAAGCCATGAGAATTTTCATTGATAAGTGCAAGGAAAGAACTGCTAGGATGTGTGCTTCCAAAGATGCCTTTATTAAAGCGTGTTCCTCCAATTCCTATGAAAATCAAGATGAAGATCTATAAGTTATTGATGTGTCCCCTATTAAATATTTGTTTTTCAATATGAATCTTGATGAAACTGAATATGATCTTCCTTTACCTAGAAGGTGTTCTAAAAATTCGGAGGATTTAGATCTTAATGATGAAATTGACGAAAGTGGGATTGAAAGAAATAAAAATCTAGATGTTGCTAAACCCACTATATTGTATTTCAAGGAATTTAATTATGAAAGTTTCTCTTTAATTGATTGTATTTCCTTGTTGCAATCCATGCTAAATTCTCCACATGCTTATAGTCAAAATAAAGCCTTCACCGAACATATTGTTGATGCCTTGATGCAATCTTATGAAGAAAAACTTGAGTTGCAAGTTTATATCCCTAGAAAACTCTATGATGAGTGGGAACCAACTATTAAAATTAAAATTAAAGATCATGAGTTTTATGCTTTGTGTGATTTGGGTGCTAGTGTCTCTACTATTCCCAAGACTTTGTGTGATTTGCTAGATTTCCGTAATTTTGATGATTGCTCTCTAAACTTGCATCTTGCGGATTCCACTATTAAGAAACATATGGGAAGGATTAATGATGTTCTTATTGTTGAAAATAGGAATTTTGTTCCCGTAGATTTCATTGTTCTTGATATAGATTGCAATCCTTCTTGCCCTATTATTCTTGGTAGACCTTTCCTTAGAACGGTTGGTGCGATTATTGATATGAAGGAAGGGAATATTAGATTTCAATTTCCACTAAAAAAGGGCATGGAACACTTTCCTAGAAATAAAATAAAATTACCATATGAAACTATCATGAGAGCCACTTATGGATTGCCTACCAAAGATGGCAATACCTAGATCTATCCTCGCTTTTATGCCTAGCTAGGGGCGTTAAACGATAGCGCTTGTTGGGAGGCAACCCAATTTTATTTTTATTCCTTGATTTTTGCTCCTGATTAGTAATAAATAAATTATTTATACTCTGTTTTGATTGTGTTTTTTGTGTTTAATTAGTGTTTGTGCCAAGTAGAACCGTTGGGAAGACTTGGGGAAAGTCTTGTTGAACTTGCCGTAAAAAACAGAAACTTTAGCGCTCACGAGAACTGCTGTAATTTTTATTTGGAGAGTGATATTTAGTTAATTCTTTTTCAGATGATTAATATATAAATTAATCACGTCCAGCAATTTATTTTAGAATTTTTGGGGTTCCAGATCTTGCGCTAGCTACAGATTACTACAGACTGTTCTGTTTTTGACAGATTCTGTTTTTCGTGTGTTGTTTGCTTATTTTGATGAATCTATGGCTAGTAAAATAGTTTATAATCCATAGAGAAGTTGGAATACAGTAGGTTTAACACCAATATAAATAAATAATTATTTCATTACAGTACCTTGAAGTGGTCTTTTGCTTTCTTTCGCTAACGGAGCTCACGAGTTTTCTATTTTGAGTTTTGTGTTGTGAAGTTTTCAAGTTTTGGGTGAATTCTTTTGATGGATCATGGAACAAGGAGTGGCAAGAGCCTAAGCTTGGGGATGCCCATGGAACCCCCAAGATAATCCAAGGACACAAAGAAGTCAAAGCTTGTGGATGCCCTGGAAGGCATCCCCTCTTTCGTCCACTTCCATCGGTAATTTACTTGGAGCTATATTTTTATTCACCAACATGATATGTGTTTTGCTTGGAGCGTCTTGTATTATTTGTGTCTTTGTGTCTTAGTATGCCACAATCATCATTGCTGTACACACCTTTTGAGAGATCCATACATGAATTAAAATTTGATAGAATACTCTATGTGCTTCACTTATATCTTTTGAGCTAAGTAATTTTGCTCTATGTGCTTCACTTATATCTTTTGAGCGTTATAATTTTGCTCTATGTGCTTCACTTAGATCTTTTAGAGCATGGTGGTGGATTTGTTTTAAAGAAACTATTGACCTCTCATGCTTCACTTAAATTATTTTGAGAGTCTTAATAGCATGGTAATTTTCTTAATAATAATATGCTTGGTATTCAAGATTTATGAAAAATTCTTTTGAGTGTGTTGAATACTAAGAAAAGATTGAAACATGATAATTGTTTTGAGATATGGAGGTGATAATATTAAAGTCATGCTAGTTGAGTAGTTGTGAATTTAAAGAATACTTGTGTTAAAGTTTGTGATTCCCGTAGCATGCACGTATGGTGAACCGTTATGTGATGAAGTCGGAGCATGATTTATTTATTGATTGTCTTCCTGATGAGTGGCGGTCGGGGACGAGCGATGGTCTTTTCCTACCAATCTATCCCCCTAGGAGCATGCGCGTAATACTTTGCTTTGATAACTTCTATATTTTTGCAATAAGTATATGAGTTCTTTATGACTAATGTGGAGTCCATGGATTATACGCACTCTCACCCTTCCACCTTTGCTAGCCTCTCTAATACCGCGCACTTTTCGCCGGTATCATACACCTACCATATACCTTCCTCAAAACAGCCACCATACCTACCTATTATGGCATTTCCATAGCCATTCCGAGATATATTGCCATGCAACTTTCCACCATTCGTTTATCATGACACACTCCATCATTGTCATATTGCATATCCCGGTACACCACCGGAGGCATTCATATAGAGTCATATTTTGTTCTAAGTATGGAGTTGTAAGAAAAATAAAAGTGTGATGATCATCATTATTAGAGCATTGTCCCAGTGAGGAAAGAATGATGGAGACTATGATTCCCCCATAAGTCGGGATGAGACTCCGGACGAGAAAAAGAGGCCAAAGAAGCCCAAATAAAAAGAGGCCATAAAAAAGAGAGAAAAGGCCCAAACAAAAAATATATAAATAAAAAAATGAGAGAAAAAGAGAGAAGGGACAATGTTACTATTCTTTTTACCACACTTGTGCTTCAAAGTAGCACCATGATCTTCATAGTAGAGAGTCTCTCATGTTATCACTTTCATATACTAGTGGGAATTTTTCATTATAGAACTTGGCTTGTATATTCCAATGATGGGCTTCCTCAAATTGCCCTAGGTCTTCATGAGCAAGCAAGTTGGATGCACACCCACTTAGTTTCTTTGTGAGCTTTCATATACTTATAGCTCTAGTGCATCTGTTGCATGGCAATCCCTACTCACTCACATTGATATCTATTGATGGGCATCTCCATAGTCCGTTGATACGCCTAGTTGATGTGAGACTATCTTCTCCTTTTTGCCTTCTCCACAACCACCATTCTATTCCACCTATAGTGCTATATCCATGGCTCACGCTCATGTATTACGTGAAGATTGAAAAAGTTAGAGTATGAAACAATTGCTTGGCTTGTCATCGGGGTTGTGCATGATTTAAATATTTTGTGTGGTGAAGATAGAGCATAGCCAGACTATATGATTTTGTAGGGATAACTTTCTTTGGCCATGTTATTTTGAGAAGACATAATTGCTTTATTAGTATGCTTGAAGTATTATTATTTTTTATGTCAATATAAAATTATGTCTTGAATCTTTCTAATCTGAATATTCATACCACACTTAAGAAGATTTGCAATGAAATTATGCCAAGTAGCACTCCGCATCAAAAAATCTCTTTTTATCATTTACCTACTCGAGGACGAGTAGGAATTAAGCTTGGGGATGCCTGATACATCTCCAACGTATCTATAATTTTTGATTGCTCCATGCTATATTATCTACTGTTTTGGACTATATTGGGCTTTATTTTCCACTTTTATATTATTTTTGGGACTAACCTATTAACCGGAGGCCTAGCCCAGAATTGTTGTTTTTTGCCTATTTCAGTGTTTCGAAGAAACGGAATATCAAACGGAGTCCAAACGGAATAAAACCTTCGGGAACGTGATTTTCTCACCGAACGTGATCCAGGAGACTTGGACCCTGCTCCAAGGAACAAAAGAGGCGGTCACGAGGGTGGGGGCGCCCCCCCCCCTAGGGCACGCCCCCCTGCCTCATGGGCCCCTCGGTGCTCCTCTAGCGTACTCCTTCCTCCTATATATACGCATACCCCCAAACGATCAGAACAAGAGCCAAAAACCTAATTCCACTGCTGCAACTTTCTGTATCCACGAGATCCCATCTTGGGGCCTGTTCTGGAGCTCTGACAGAAGAGGGCCGTCATCACGGAGGGCTTCTACATCATCCTAGCCCCTCCGATGAAGTGTGAGTAGTTTACCTCAGACCTTTGGGTCCATAGTTAGTAGCTAGATGGCTTCTTCTCTCTCTTTGAATCTCAATACAAAGTTCTCCCCCTCTCTTGTGGAGATCTATTCGACGTAATCTTCTTTTTGCGGTGTGTTTGTTGAGGCCGATGAATTGTGGGTTTATTATCAAGTCTATCTATGAATAATATTTGAATCTTCTCTGAATTCTTTTATGTATGATTGGTTATCTTTGCAAGTCTCTTCGAATTATCCGTTTGGTTTGGCCAACTAGATTGGTAGTTCTTGCCATGGGAGAAGTGCTTAGCTTTGGGTTCGATCTTGCGGTGTCCTTACCCAGTGACAGAAGGGGCAGCAAGGCACGTATTGTATCGTTGCCATCGAGGATAACAAGATGGGGTTTATTTCATATTGCATGAATTTATCTCTCTACATCATGTCATCTTGCTTAAGGCATTACTCTGTTTTTAAATCAATACTCTAGATGCATGCTGGATAGCGGTCGATGAGTGGAGTAATAGTAGTAGATGCAGAATTGTTTCGGTCTACTTGTCACGGACGTGATGCCTATATACATGATCATGCCTAGATATTCTCATAACTATGCTCAATTCTGTCAATTGCTCAACAGTAATTTGTTCACCCACCGTAGAATACTTATGCTCTTGAGAGAAGCCACTAGTGAAACCTATGGCCCCCGGGTCTATTCTCATCATATCAATCTCCATCACTTTAATCTTGCTTTGCTTTTTACTTTGCTTTTACTTTTTACTTTGCATCTTTATACCAAAAATACCAAAAATATTATATCTATCAGATCTCACTCTCGTAAGTGACCGTGAAGGGATTGACAACCCCTAATCGTGTTGGTTGCGAGTAGCTATCGCTTTGTGTAGGTACGAGGGACTTGAGCATGGCCTCCTACTGGATTGATACCTTGGTTCTCAAAAACTGAGGGAAATACTTACGCTACTCTGCTGCATCATCCCTTCCTCTTCGGGGAAAACCAACGCAAGCTCAAGACGTAGCACACAGTAGTATCAAGCATAGAAGTAGTTTCATCATAAGTATCATGCATAGCAGAAGTGGCATCATCAATAACATGTGACATATTAGAATGAATAGCAGAAGCAGGTTTAGGTGCCACAAGCTTACTCAAAACAGAAGGTGAATCAAGTGCAGAGCTAGATGGAAGTTCCTTACCTCCCCTCGTAGTTGAGGGATAAATCTTGGTTCTTGGATCTCTCAAGTTCTTCATAATGATAAGCAGATATAAATCCCAAGTGACTCAAAGAATAGAGCTATGCTCCCCGGCAACGGCGCCAGAAAATAGTCTTGGTAACCCACAAGTATAGGGGGTCGCAATAGTTTTCGAGGGTAGAGTATTCAACCCAA
Organism: Triticum aestivum; assembly: GCF_018294505.1. Taxonomy (NCBI): domain Eukaryota; kingdom Viridiplantae; phylum Streptophyta; class Magnoliopsida; order Poales; family Poaceae; genus Triticum; species Triticum aestivum. Next base: position 122,763,073 of record NC_057797.1, read on the forward strand.
ATTTATTGATTCGACACAAGGGGAGCTAAACAATATTCTCAAGTATTAGCAGCTGAGTTGTCAATTCAACCACACCTTGAAACTTAATATCTGCAGCAAAGTGTTTAGTAGCAAAGTAATATGATAGTAGTGGTAACAGTAGCAAAAGGTAATGATAGCAAAAGTAATGTTTTTGGTATTTTGTAGTGATTGTAACAATAGCAGCGGAAAAGTAAATAAGAGGAGAACAAAATATGGGAAGCTCGTAGGCAATGGATTGGTGATAGAGAATTATGCCGGATGCGGTTCATCATGTAATAGTCATAACATAGGGTGACACGGAACTAGCTCCAATTCATCAATGTAATGTAGGCATTTATTCCAAATATAGTCATACGTGCTTATGGAAAAGAACTTGCATGACATCTTTTGTCCTACCCTCCCGTGGCAGCGGGGTCCTAATGGAAACTAAGGGATATTAAGGCCTCCTTTTAATAGAGTACCGGACCAAAGCATTAACACATAGTGAATACATGAACTCCTCAAACTACGGTCATCACCGGGAGTGGTCCTGATTATTGTCACTTCGGGGTTGCCGGATCATAACACATAGTAGGTGACCATAGACTTGCAAGATAGGATCAAGAACTCTCATATATTGATGAAAACATAATAGGTTCAGATCTGAAATCATGGCACTCGGGCCCTATTGAACAGCATTAAGCATAGCAAAGTCATAGCAACAACAATCTCAGAACATAGTGGATACTAGGGATCAAACCCTAACAAAACTAACTCGATTACATGATAAATCTCATCCAACCCATCACCGTCCAGCAAGCCTATGATGGAATTACTCACGCACAGCGGTGAGCATCATGAAATTGGTGATGGAGGATGGTTGATGATGACGACGGCGACGGATTCCCCTCTCCAGAGCCCCGAACAGACTCCACATCAGCCCTACCGAGAGGTTTTAGGGCTTGGCGGCGGCTCCGTATCGTAAAACATGATGAATCCTTCTCCTTTATTTTTTTTCTCCCCGAAAGCAAATATATAGAGTTGGAGTTGAGGTCGGAGGAGCTCCAGGGGGCCCACGAGGTAGGGGGCGCGCCCAGGGGGGCAGGCGCGCCCCCACCCTCATGGCTAGGGTGTGGGCCCCTGGTCTTGATCTTTTGCCATGATTTTTTATTATTTCCAAGAAGACGTTCCGTGAAGTTTCAGGTCATTCTGAGAACTTTTGTTTGCACATAAATAACACCATGGCAATTCTGCTGAAAACAGCGTCAGTCCGGGTTAGTTCCATTCAAATCATGCAAGTTAGAGTCCAAAACAAGGGCAAAAGTGTTTGGAAAATAAGATACGACGGAGATGTATCAGGGCACCACACACGGTTGGAAACAATCAACTTGTGTGTCTATGGGCTGCCCCTGACCACGTATATAAAGGATGGAGGCAAGAGGAGGCCGGCCCTCATAGGGCGTGCCCAAAGTGTGGAGTCCTACTAGGACTCCCTAGTCCTACTAGGATTCCACCTCGCACATGGAATAGGAAAAAAGGGAAGGGAGAAGGAGAAGGAAGGAAGGGGGTGCCCCCTTTCCCTAGTCCAATTTTGACTAGTCCATGGGGAAGGGGTGCGCCCACCCTTGAGGCCTTTCTCTCCTTTCCCGTATGGCCCATTAAGGCCCAATACGAATTCTCGTAACTCTCTAGTACTCCGAAAAATACCCAAATCATTCAGAACCTTTACGATGTCCGAATATAGCCTTCCCATATATCGATCTTTACGTCTGGACCATTTCGAGACTCCTCATCATGTCTCCGATCTCATCCGGGACTCCGAACAAACTTCGGTCATCAAAACACATAAACTCATATTACCGATCATCACTGAACGTTAAGCGTGCGGACCCTATGGGTTTGAGAACTATGTAGACATGACCGAGACTCATCTCCGGTCAATAATCAATAGCTGAACCTGGATGCTCATATTGGCTCCTACATATTCTACGAAGATCTTTATCGGTCAAACCGCATAACAACATGTGTTGTTCCCTTTGTCATCGGTATGTTACTTGCCCGAGATTCGATCGTCCGTATCTCAATACCTAGTTCAATCTCATTACCGACAAGTCTCTTTACTCATTCTGTAATGCAACATCCCATAACTAACTCATTAGTCACATTGCTTGCAAGGCTTATAGTGATGTGCATTACCGAGAGGGCCTAGAGATACCTCTCCGATACATGGAGTGAAAAATCCTAATCTCGATCTATGCCAACTCAAAAAACACCATCGGAGACACCTGTAGAGCATCTTTATAGTCACCCAGTTATGTTGTGACGTTTGATAGCACACTAAGTGTTCCTCCGGTATTCGGGAGTTGCATAATCTTATAGTCATAGGAACATGTATAAGTTATGAAGAAAGCAATAGCCACAAACTAAACTCATCGTGCTAAGCTAACAGATGGGTCAAGTCAATCACCGTTAATCAAATTACAACTCTTTGTCCATGGCTAGGAAACTTAACCATCTTTGATTAACTAGCTAGTCAAGTAGAGGCATACTAGTGACACTCAGTTTGTCTATGTATTCACACATGTACTAAGTTTCTGGTTAATACAATTCTAGCATGAATAATAAACTTTTATCATGATATAAGGAAATATAAATAACAACTTTATTATTGCCTCTAGGGCATATTTCCTTGAGTCTCCCCCTTGCACTAGAGTCAATAATCTAGTTCACATTGTCATGTGATTTCACACCAATAGTTCACATCTTCATGTGACTAATACCCAAATGGTTCACTAGAGTCAATAATCTAGTTCACATCTCTATGTGATTAATACCCAAAGAGTGATCATGTTTTGCTTTTGAGAGAAGTTTAGTCTACGGGTCTACAACATTCAGATCCACATGTATTGTTCACATCTTCATGTGACTAATACCCAAAGGGTTTACTAGAGTCACTAATCTAGTTCACATCTCTATGTTATTAATACCCAAAGAGTGATCATGTTTTGCTTGTGGGAGAAGTTTAGTCTACAGGTCTGCAACATTCAGATCCGTATGTATTTCACAAATTTCTATGTCTACAATACTCTGCACGGAGCTACTCTAGCTAATTGCTCCCACTTTCAATATGTATCCAGATCGAGACATAGAGTCATCTATATCAATGTAAAAAGCTTGCATCGACGTAACTCTTTATGACAAACTCCTTTATCACCTCCATAACCGAGAATTATTTCCTTAGTCCTCTAAGGATAATTTTGACCGTTGTCCAGTGATCTACTCCTAGATCACTATTGCATTCCCTTACCAAAATCATGCTAAGGTATACAATAGGACTGGTATACAGCATAGCATGCTTTATAGAACCTATGACTGAGGCATAGGGAATGACTTCTCATTCTCTTTCTATTTTCTGACATGGCCGGGTTTTGAGTCTTTACTCAACTTCACACCAACACAAACAAGAACTCCTTCTTTGACTGTTCCATTTTGAATTATTTCAAAATCTTGTCAAGGTATTACTCATTGAAAAATCTTATCAAGCGTCTTGATCTATCTCTATAGATCTTGATGCTCAATGTGTAAGCAGCTTCACCGAAGTCTTCCTTCGAAAAAATTCTTATTCAAGTATCCTTTTATGCTATCCAGAAATTTAGTATCATTTACGATCAACAATATGTCATCCACATATAATATCAGAAATGCTATAGAGCTCCCACTCACTTTTCTTGTAAATAGATGCTTCTCCAGAAGTCTGTATAAAACTATATGCTTTGATCAACTCATCAAAGCGTATATTCCAACTCTGAGATGCTTGCACCAGTCCATAGATGGATCGCTGGAGCTTGCACACTTTGTTAGCACCTTTAGGATTGACAAAACTTTCTTGTTATATCATATACAACTCTTCTTTAAAAATCCATTAAGGAATGCAGTTTTGACATCCATTTGCCAGATTCCATAAAATATGGCAATTGCTAACATGATTCGGAAAGACTTAAGCATCGCTACGAGTGAGAAAATCTCATCATAGTCAACACCTTGTACTTGACGAAAAACCTTTTTGCAACAATTTGAGCTTTGTAGATAGTAACACTACTATCACCGTCTGTGTTCCTCTTGCAGATACGTTTATTCTCAATGGCTCGCCGATCATTGGGAAAGTCAATCAAAGTCCATACTTTGTTCTTTATACATGGATCCCATCTCAGATTTCATGGCCTTAAGCCATTTCGTGGAATCTGGGCTCATCATCGCTTCCTCGTAGTTCATAGGTTCATCATGGTCTAGTAACATGACTTCCAGAAAGGATTACCGTACCACTCTGGTGCGACCCATACTCTGGTTGTCCTATGAGGTTCGGTAGTAACTTGATCTGAAGTTTCATGATCATCATCATTAGCTTCCTCACTAATTGGCGTAGAAATCACTAGAACTGATGTATGTGATGAACTACTTTCCAATTCGGGAGAAGGTACAATTACCTCATCAAGTTCTACATTTCTCCCATTCACTTCTTTCGAGAGAAACTTCTTATCTAGAAAGGATCCACTCTTAGCAACAAATATCTTGCCTTCGGATCTGGGATAGAAGGTGTACCCAATAGTTTCCTTTGGGTATCCTATGAAGACGCATTTCTCCGATTTGGGTTCGAGCTTATTAGGTTGAAACTTTTTCACATAAGCATCATAGCCCCAAACTTTAAGAAATGACAGCTTAGGTTTCTTGCTAAACCACAATTCATGTGGTGACGTCTCAACGGATTTAGATGGTGCCCTATTTAACGTGAATGTAGCTATCTCTCACTACTGGAATCAGCTACTTTGCCATCTTCCAGCTCTTTGTCGTCAGCTAGCAGACGGCAAAGAATCTCTTTGCCATCAGCTACCAAAAAGCAGAAAGGCAAAGAACTGCCTGATGGCAAAGACCTAATTTGCCATCAGCCAGTTCTTTGCCGTCGGCTAGCAGACGGCAAAGATTCTTTGCCGTCGGCTAGCGGACGGCAAAGAGGGAGGGGCCCCACTGACGAGCTGCTAAAAAAAACTAACGGCCCCCCTCTTTGCCGTCCGCTAGCGGATGGCAAAGAGCAAAAAGGCGGACGGCAAAGAGGGAGGGCCCCACTAACATTAACGGCCTCCCCACCCCGCCCCTCTCTCTCTCTTTCTCTCCCCAGTTACTCGTCGCCGCCCCGTCGCCCCACCACCCCGCCGCCGCCCCAGCGCCCCCCCCCCCCCGCCCCGTCGCCCCACCACCCCGCCGCCGCCCCGGCGCCCCGTCGCCCCCGCCGCCCTGCCGTCTGGGCGCCGCCACGCCCCGGTGCCCCGCCGCCCCGGCCGGGCCTGGCCCCGTCGCCACTGCCGCCGCCCCAGGCCGCCCCGCCCCCCTCCTCCACCCAGGTGAGCTCTCTACCTCCTTTTTTTTTCCTTTTTCTGTTTTTTTAGTTTTAGGTTTATGTTTAGTTTAGATTTAGTTTTAGTTTTAGGATTAGTTTTAGGTTTATAGGTTTTGTTTTAGTTTAGTTTTAGGTTTAGATTTAGTTTTTTTCCTTTTTCTGTTTTTTAGTTTTAGGTTTAGGTTTAGTTTAGTTTTAGGAAAGAAGAAGAAGAGAAAAAGAGGAGAGGAGAAGAAGAAGAGGAGGAGGAGGAGGAGAAGAAAAAAGAAGAAGAGGAAGAAGAAGAAGAAGAAAGAGGAGAGGAGGAGAAGAAGAAGAGGAAAAAGGAAAGGAGGAAGAAGAAGAAGAAGAAGAAGAAGAAGAAGGAAAAAAGGAAGAAAAGGAAGAAGAGGAAGAAGAAGAAAAGGAAAAAAGAAAAAAAAAACGACCCGACATGGTACCTAGACCCCGACCCGGCACCCCGATACGACACCCTGACCCCGACCCGGCACCCCGACACGACACCCCGACCCCGAGACCCCGACCCCGACACCCCGACCCCGAGACCCCGAGACCCCGACCCCGACACCCTGACCCCGAGACCCCGAGACCCCGACCCCGACACCCCGTCCCCGACCCCGACCCCGACCCCGACCCCGACCCGACAGCCCGACCCCGACACCCCGACCCCGACCCCCCGAGCCTGACCCGACATCCCGACCCCGAGCCTGACCCGACACCCTGACCCCGACACCACACCCCGACCCCGAAACAACACCCCGACACCGACCCGGCACCCCGACCCCCCGACCCCAAAACAGCACCCCGACCCCGACACGGCACCCCGACACCGACAGGACACCCCGACCCCCGACACCTCCCGAAAATGTGTTCTTTAGCCTTCCAGAGGCCGACGGAGTCATATATTTGTGAATTATTAGTTAGGTCATATGTTTTTCGATTTTGTTATGAAAAACATCATATATAATTGTGTTGATCGTGTAGTTTTAAATGTGCAGTTGTTTTATCGCTGCGAGGTTTGGTGTTCGACGACCTCGCCGTGCGTTTGATGAGCTCTGCCCCTTCGTTCATGGGTGAGAACAAATGACAAGTCCTCCTCCCCCATTAATTATTTGATCTATTCCGATGAAACTTGATTGCTAGCTATATATGTGTCTTCAATCATCAGTATGCGTAACCAATATGTGTCTCCCGTTCGAAAGCGTCATAGTTATAAATATGCATGCATTTGCATATTTATAACCTTGATTCTTTTGAATTGTCCAACGCTATCCATGGACAACCCGAGTATGAGCTTCTCGCAAAGCAAGGAGGCGGCTATCCCGGTTTCATCTCTTGGTTCAAACAAACGGTAATTTCTATTAGACAATTTCATTTCATTCGCTAATTTGTGCATAATGCAACAATCCTTTCATATTAAACTTGTAGGCTAATTCAGAGTCTATGGACGCCGAATTGAGACAAGTCGCTAATGGTTTTGACTATAAGGTCCGTTCATTTGACAAGTACGACCTCAACGGGTATCGCTTTCGTACCTATGGCAAAGAGCTATCTATGGCCGACCGAAAGTCTACAAATTGTTGTGTATCTGCTATCGGCGAAGGAGGTACCGAGTATTATGGGAGAGTTGAAGCAATTTATGAACTTCTGTTCTATGGTGAAAACCCACCGAATGTCGTAGTCTTCAAATGTTATTGGTTTCAGCCGAAGGAGACTAGAAGGACTCATGAACATATAGGGCTAGTTGAAATCAACCAAAGCACCCATTTAGATGTTCCTGATGCCTATATTACGGCTCAACAGGCGACCCAAGTATTCTATCTACCGTGGGCCTGCCAAACTAATCCAAATCTGAAAGGTTGGGATGTCATTTATGAAGTGTCGCCACATGCTAGACTTTCTCCCCCAAAGGAAGAGGATTATGAACCTCACATTAACCCAGACACATATGAAGGAGAATTCTTCCAAGAGACACGTCTTTCCAAAAAGCATTTCAAGAACCGCTATACTTCACCCCAAAACATTGAAGTAGACAGCGATAATGAATCCGACATCACCCCAGAGGAGGAACAAGAAGAGCCGGAACAAGAAGAGGTTACTGCTGCGGATGACCTGTCAATGCTTGACCAAATACGTCAAGGTGGCCTTGCACATGTTGATGCCAATGAACCCTATGAGCCCATCATTGATTATAGTGATGATGATGATTATGCATTTATTGATGATACTGATCGAGATTATTAGTAGTGTCAGGTATTCAATTTTTTTATGTTGTACTTGATGATGATACACTTAAGTGATATACATATTATTATTCATGTCGGTACCTTTTTTATGTTGTACTAATTTCATTTATTCTTTGTCATGGCAGGTGTTGAAAGATAGTGGGCGCTGGTCGGGAGCGCGCCGAGGCCCCTTCTTTGTCGGCGCGTGGTGCGAGGTCTTCCATTCCACACGCACCTCTGCGCCGAGTGTTGCTGGACTGTATGGCGACACCGCCGGGCCCTTCTTCGTCGACCGCGGTGCCCAGCAGGGGACGAGGTAAGAAGAAGAGAGGAGGTGGAGCACGTGGTCGCGGGAGAGGAGGTAGGGTGACTCTTACGGTGCCTTCCTCGCCGCCGCCCCCAGCTGTTTCACCCGAGCACGTGACTGTTAGGGTGGACTCGTCTGAGGAGGAGGCTGCACGGACTCCGGTCCATGAGCCTTCGGCCCACAGGTCTTCGGCCCACGAGCCTCGGGTCGACGGGCCTTTGACCCACGAGGCTTGGGCCCACGATAGCTCGGAGGAGCACACGTCTAGATGGGGTACCTGGTCGGGTTAGCCTGAGGAGCCGAGTGGCCACGCTGATGACAGCGGGGAGCCGACTGATGAGGAGGGGGAGGAGGGGGGCAACGTCTACCAGCATGGTGCTACACGGCTCCCATCCGTGCCGGCGACCCGCGAGCAGAGGTGGTTGATTTTCCCTGATGGGGAGAGGTAAGTGCATTTAATCTTTTTGTACCTTCTGCATTCACGTTTCTTCAAATAACTGATGTGTTGGCCTTGTCATGCTGCAGGGGTTGGGACCACCATGAAAGTGTCCGCCAGCCCAACTCCGTCCTTGGAGTTCTGATTCGGCAAAACTTCCCGGGGTTTGTCACGTTGCCTGGTGAGGGTCGGCTTCTAGAGATTGGATTGACTTGGGAGCACTCCTTGGCTGCCCCGGCCCCGCCGAGTGAGATTATTGACGGTGTCTTGTGCAAGACATGGGCAGACGTCGTGATCAGAACGTTCTGGGTAATTGCTCCTTTACACAATTAAAAATCTTCAACTAGCTAGTTATTAATTGTACTAATCAATATTGTCTCATTTGATTGCAGACATTCTACAGGTGTGAGGAGGGATACGAGGAGGAGGCGGATCATGTTATCCACAAGGAGTGCAAGTGCCTACTTCAGAACTTACGGCATGAGGTTTGGGTGCAGGCTGTTTGAGACTACTACGCCGGGCGTGGTATCAAGAAGCCCAAGCAGGAGTGCCGCGATAAGTTCTTGAGTAAGGAGAAGTACATGAAGGTAATTCTTAAGGCCTTGTACTTACTTCCTTCATTTAGTAATTCATAGCCGTAGCGCTCAAGTTTCTATTTGCTAACTTAGGCCCCTCCGAGATGGTGTGCGGATCGGATGGATTGTTGGGAGGTGTTGGTCAATGCGTGGTGCTCAAAAGAATGGCTGGCCACCCACAAAGAGGCCAAGGACAAACGTGCCCAAATGGAAGGTGTGCCACACCACCAAGGCAGCTCCAACTTATTTCAGTACGGGCGGAACTGGGTATGTGGTTTGCTTCATGATTCATGCAATTCATTCATCATGCTAGCTTTAGCCCTTTAATTACTAATTTACTTTGTTTCTCTCTTTCAGGCACGCTACAATAAGGCGGATAAGGTGCCAGAGGTGTACGACCTGTATGCCATGGCCCACACTGGCCCTTACAAGAAAGTCAAGGCATTCTCTGCGTCTGACCTCGATGATCCAAAGAACTTCACCAACATCTCCGCCCACGACAAGCTCGTGCAATATAGAGATCAGGGGAAGGCGAGGAAAGGGGAGGACTTTAACCCGAGCCAGGGTCCCATTGATACAGAGCTGCTGATGATATCTGGTGGCGGGAGGTCCCATGGCTCCATAGCCATGGGAGATGGACTTATCCGTTGTCCTAGCACTCTCCCGGAGATCAAGGCGCGCCAGTCGAGCTCCGCTCCTGAGATAAGGCCTCGTGAACGGCCAGTCCAACTCGCCTTCAAGGTTAGTTATACGTACTCAGCTATCTTTCTCCATTACATTGTGTGCGCTTCCATCAATGATTACAAATGGTCATGTGAGTGGTGTTGCAGGCTGCTATACAGAGTGAGAGAGATAGAACGGAGAAACTTCTGGCGGAGGCGGCGGAGAGGCAGCGGGAGTTGGAGGAGAGGACGACAAAGATGTTGGAGGAGGAGAGGGCACGGAATGACATGCAGGCAAGGGCCATGTACGAGCTCCTTGTGGTAAGTTTCTTCTGCAGATTACTTGCTAGTCTTAACATTTGAGTCTCATTACTAACTAGTATGACTCTGTTGTGAAAACCAAATGTGCAGTCTGTGTGCGAGAAGTCCGGTCAGACCGCTCCGCCGATGCCAGTGATTGCTCCTGGGAGCACGGTGAGTTTAATTTGAATGGACATTACTTGCTAGTCTTAACATTTGAGTGTCATAATGCTAACGAGACATTGGAAATGATCTTTGGTGCAGCTTAACTCCAGAAACGCATCGCACGATCCTTCTCCAGCTACCGGCGCGAGCCAGCCCGCTCCTTCTCCAGCTACCGGCGCGAGCCAGCCCGCTCCTACACCTCCGTGATCACGGTAAGTTTCTCTAGTGTTTTGCTTAACAAATGCATAAAGACCTAGACTTAGCTTTATTTCCTCCAATATGCTTACCATAATGACCTAGAGTTAGCTTCTTTTCCTCCAAAATGACTTAATAAGCTTACTGACCTCATAAACCATCCATTCTACCTAAGTTAGCTCTAAAATGACTCATTTTAGCTTAGTTAGCTTACAAGTGATCCAATTTATCCAAGTTAGCTCTAAAATGACCCATTTTACGTAGATTAGCTCCTAAATGATCCATTTTACCTATGTTAGCTTTAAAATGACCCATTTCACCTAGGTTAGCTCCAAAATGACCCATTTCACCTAGGTTAGCTCCAAAATGACCCATTTCACCTAAGTTAGCTCAAAAACGATCCATTTTACCTTAGTTAGCTCAAAAACGTGGCATTTCACCTTAGTTAGCTCATAAACAACCCATTTCAACTAAGTTAGCTCCAAAATGATCAATTTCACCTAGGTTAGCTCATAAACGACCCATTTCACCTAGGTTACCTCATAAATGACCCATTTGACCTAGGTTAGCTCATAAATGACCCATTTCACCTAGGTTAGCTCATAAACAACCTATTTCACCTAGGTTAGCTCATAAACGACCCATTTCACCTAGGTTTGCTCATAAACGACTCATTTCACCTAACTTAGCTCATAAACGACCCATTTCACCTAGGTTTGCTCATAAACGACTCATTTCACCTAGGTTTGCTCATAAAGGACCCATTTCACCTAGGTTTGCTCATAAACGACCCATTTCACCTAACTTAGCTCCAAAATGATCCATTTCACCTAGGATAGCTCATAAACTACCCATTTCACCTAGGTTAGCTCATAAACGATACATTTCACCTAAGTTAGCTAATATATGGCATATACTTCTTCTTCTAGTCTTCTTCTTCTATTCTTTTTCTTCTAGTCTAATTCTTCTTCTAGTCTTCTTTTTCTAACTTTCTTATTTGTCATTTTGCAGGTTTCATTCACTTCACGGAAGCCAGCTTCCTATGATGGATTGCTTGCTTTTTCCTGTTTTTTCCTTTGATGCACTTCTTGTATTCTGCTCGCTTGCTATGATGAAACTTTGCATATTGTAATATGTATGGATCGATGGAACTATGTGCAACCTACTATGTATGTATGGATGGATATATATGTGCTGGATATTTATTATGTTGGATATATATGTGCTGGATATTTATGTGATGGATATATATGTGCTGTGAAATATTTGTTGTGATAATTGTTGGATATAAGAAAAACAGAACAAAAAAGAGGCAGTGCAGGCTCTTTGCCGTCCGCGGCAGACGGAAAAGACCCCTTTGCCGTCGGTGGCAGACGGCAAAGGGGGCACGTGGCGCCCACCTGTGCTTCCTGGGGATGGACCATTTGGCCAATTTGCCTACCGTGGCGGACGGCAAAGCCAAGCTGATGGCAAAGACTTTGCCTTTGCCGTCCACCGGGCGGACGGCAAAAAAGAGCGGGCGCTGATGTATAGCTGACGTTGTCTGGCAGACGGCAAAGAGGCGCTCAAATTTGCCGTCCGCTAGCGGACGGCAAAGGCTGCCGTTAGCCGCCTAACGGAGTGACGCTGGCGGACGTGCAACATTTTGCCGTCCCCCTCTTTGCCGTCAGCTGCTGTAGGCAAAGGGTTCTTTGCCGTCCATCATAAAAAGCCGACGGCAAAGGACCTGTTTGCCGACCCTATCTTTGCCGTCACTGTTTGCCGTCCGCCGCGGACGGCAAAGTGCTTTGCCATCTGCCGTCCCTGCCTTTGCCGTCCGCCATGGCAGACGGCAAAGTACTGGATTCCTGTAGTGTCTAATGCATAACCCCAAAATGATAGTGATAAATCGATAAGAGACATCATATATCGCACCATATTTAACAAAGTACGGTTATGACGTTCGGACATACCATTACGTTGTGGTGTTCCAGGTGGCGCGAGTTGCGAAACTATTCCGCATTGTTTCAAATGAAGACTAAACTCATAACTCAAATATTCACCTCCACGATCAGATCGTAGAAACTTAAGTTTCTTGTTACGATGATTTTCCACTTAACTCTGAAATTCTTTGAACTTTTCAAATGTTTTAGACTTATGTTTCATTAAGTAGATATACCCATATCTGCTCAAATCATCTATGAAGGTCAGAAAATAACGATATCCGCCGTGAGCCTCAACACTCATCGGATTGCATACATCAGTATGTATTATTTCCAATAAGTTAGTTTCTTGCTCCATTGTTTCGGAGAACAGAGTTTTTTTAGTCATCTTGCCCATGAGGCATGGTTCGCAAGCATCAAATGATTCATAATCAAGTGATTCCAAAAGCCCATCAGCATGGAGTTTCATCATGCGCTTTACACCAATATGACCTAAACGGCAGTGCCGCATATAAGTTGCACTATCATTATTAACTTTGCATCTTTTGGCTTCAATATTATGAATATCTGTATCACTACGATCGAGATTCAATAAACCATTCACCTTGGGTGTATGACCTCAGAAGGTTTTATTCATGTAAACAGAATAACAATTATTCTTTGACTTAAATGAATAACCGTATTGCAATAAACATGATCCAATCATATTATGCTCAACGCAAACACCAAATAACATTTATTTTAGGTTCAACACTAATCCTAAAGGTAAAGGGAGTGTGCGATGGTGATCTTATCAACCTTGGAATCACTTCCAACTCACATCATCACCTCTCCCTTAACTAGTCTTTGTTTATTTTGCAACTCCCGTTTCGAGATACTACTCTTAGCAATTGAACCGGTATCAAATACTGAGGGGTTGCTATAAACACTAGTAAAGTACACATCAATAACATGTATATCAAATATACTTTTGTTCACTTTGACATCCTTCTTATCCGCCAAGTATCTAGGGTAGTTCCACTTCCAGTGACCATTTCCTTTGCAGTAGAAGTACTTAGTTCTAGGCTTGGATCCAGCTTTGGGCTTCTTCATGGGAGTGGCAACTTGCTTGCCATTCTTCTTGAAGTTCCCTTTCTTTTACTTGCCCTTTTACTTGAAACTAGTGGTTTTGTCAATCATCAACATTTGATGCTTTTCTTGATTTCTACCATCATCGATTTCAGCATTGTGACGCCCTCAATTCAATCGTACACTAATCATACACGCAAAGGTGTACGATCAAGATCAAGGACTCACGGGAAGATATCACAACACAACTCTAGACACAATTTAAAATGATACAAGCTTTATATTACAAGCCAGGGTCCTCGAGGGATTGAATACATAAGCTCGAATACACAAGAGTCAGCGGAAGCAACAATATCTGAGTACAGACATAAGTTAAACAAGTTTGCCTTAAGAAGGCTAGCACAAAATCAACAACGATCGAAAAGGCAAGGCCTCCTGCCTGGGAGCCTCCTAACTACTCCAAGTCGTCAGCGGCCATCACGTAGTAGTAGTAGGCACCCTCGGGGTAGCAGTAGTCATCAGTGGTGTCGTCTGGCTCCTGGGATCCGTCATCTGGTCGCAACAATCGGGTATGGGGGAAAAGAGATAGCAAAGCAGCCGTGAGTACTCATCCAAAGTACTCACAAGACTTACATCAGATCTAAACTAAGTATGCATCTGTATCAAAGGAAATGGGTTGTATCTGTGGACTAAACTGCAGAATGCCAGAAAAAAGGAGAAATCCTAGTCTATCAAAGACTAGCATCTTCAAGCATCTTGCAGCATATAGAATAGTACTGATCAACACAATGTAAAGTAGTAGTAGTGTTATCAACCTCGGCCAGAGATCCCTTCTCGACTCCCTGCGAGAAAGCAATCCCAGAGCCATACTATCCATTTCTCATCACCATCCATTTCTCATCACAATCCATTCATTTCTCATCACAAGTATCCAGTTCCAGTTGTATCGATCGGGATACAACTCCAAGTGTCCGTTACCGTAGGACAGGCTATCGATAGATGTTTTATTCCCTGCAGGGGTGCACCAACTTACCCACCACACTCGATTAACTCCGGCCGGACACACTTTCCTGGGTCATGCCCGGCCACGGCCAAACAATACGCCGCAACCCGACCTAGGCTTAATAGAGAGGTCAACATGCCGGACTAAACCTATGCCCCCAGGGGTCATGGGCCATCTCCCCGGGAACTCCTGCATGTTACATACGCGGCCGGTGAGCAGACCTAGCTACCTCCTTCAACAAGGCAGGAGCTTATGCAGTCCAACCCAGCGCGTGCCGCTCAGTCGCTGACGTCTATTAAGCTTCAGCTGATGTATACGATGCAGAACGCCCATACTATGCCCACGTGATGGTTAGTGCTATAAGGCCAGAGGCCCCTCGGATCAAATATCCAAACCGTAGTGGATTAGGAGCACGTGGTAACGAGCAGAGACTCACGATCAATGTGACCCCGTCGCCCCGTCTCGAGTACTTGCGGCAAGGGCTAAGAATGCCCAGTCACGCCTCGTAAGTATCTCGCGGGCACCTTCCAGGTCAACCCGACTCCACATCACTCGCTATTAAGCTTGCGCGGGTACCCCTCAGGGCCGACCCGTCTTTAGTAACATGGTTCAGTGTAAAGCCATAGTAACCATAGTTACTGTGTGTCTAACACCAAGGGGAAAACCCGAGGAATCACCCCCAGTGAATTCCGCTCGATGTTATCATCAAGGTGAACGTAAGAGGATTCACCCTCGAGGTTCACACTTGAGGGGTTGCACGACAGAGCGGTAACTGAAGTGGTTAAGGAGGAAATCACCCTCGATGACCTTGACCGTATAGCTACACTACAGAGATCTCATTAGGAGTGATGTAAGAGGTTTCACCATCGGCACTCGATGGTAACTCTGCAGAGTCGTACAACTAGGGGGGTGATGTGCGGTGTCGGGGCCTGGACGTCGATCACGTTGATTGAGTCATCGAACATAAAGCGAGGCAACTGGGACAAGGTGGGGTCACTGATGAATCTCTAACCAACCTATACTAAGCAGTTTAGGATAAGCAGGTAAGGTATAAAAGCAGGTAACAACAACATGCTATGCATCTGAGTAGGATCATACAGAAAGCAGTAGCAGTTATAATGCAAGCATGAGAGGGAAAGAAATAGGCAATATCGGAATGCTCAAGGGGGGTTTGCTTGCCTGGTTGCTCTGGCAAGGAGGGGTCACCGTCGACGTAGTCGATCACAGGGGCACCATCGGTCTCGGGGTCTACCAGAGAGAAGAGGGGGAAGAAATAGTAAATACAGAGCAAACAATGCATCACAAGGCATAACATGACAATAGGCAGAGCTAGGGTTGCCCTAACGTAGTACTACACGTTGCAGACGGAGGGGGTAAACATCCGAGGATGAATCCCCGGTGTTAGACGAATTCCGGACAGATGAAAGAGAGGGGACGGTTCCATGTTCAGCATGTTAGGGGCATGTGACAGGTGAATGGACCACGCATTCGGATTCGTGGGATTTTTCTGAGCAACTTTCATATAGAAAACATTTTCTTCCGAGTTACGGTTTAATTTCTATGAATTTCTAAAGATTTTTCTTATTTTCTGGATTTATTTTGTTTACAGAAAATGATATATGATGTCAGCATGATGTCACAGTGACATTAGCAGGTCAACAGACGGCTGACCAGGTCAAACCTGACATGTGGGTCCAGTGGGACCCACATGTCAGCCTCTGTTATTTTAACAGTGGATTAAAACTAATCTAGCAGAGATAATTAGAGGTGTGGGCCCCAGTGTCAGTGTCTGATTAGAGTTTAACTAATTAGATTTTAATTTGAAACGTGATTAATTAGCCTAACTACTAGGGGACCCACACGTCAACGAGAGGGATGAACAGTGCCCCGTGTTGACTTTGGTCAACACGATCAAAAGGGCGCAGGGGCCCACTCAGCGACCGTGGGTGGGTCCCACGCGGCGCCAGCTCAGCGGAGCCGGCGACTCACCGGTGGCGATGCCAGAACGCGGCGGAGGCCTCGGGAGGTGGTCGGATTTCGACTACAGACGGCCGTTTCGAGCGCGGTCGGCCCGTTCGAACGAGCAGACGACGACGAGTCGAACTTTGGTGGTGGGAGGGTCGGACTCGACCGGAATCATCGCCGGCATCGAGCAAGGGTGGCGCCGGAGTTCGGGCGAGTGTGGCATCGGCGTTTCCGAGCACCGCAAGCCTCGGCAACTAGCGCGTTCGACTTCTACGGCTATGGCGAGCACGACCACGAGTGCAGGTGAGCTCGGTAACGACCATAGCGTTGGCAGTGACAACGTCGGCGGAGCTCCGTTCGGCCAAGCGCGGCGCGGCGGCTATGGGCAACGCGAGGCATCGTAGAGAGAGAGAGAGAGAGAGAGAGAGAGAGAGAGAGAGAGAGATAGGCGAGGGCGAGGCTCACCGAGCGGTTACGTAAAACCCTTGATGGTTTAGTAGCAGCAGAGCGGCTCGAATTCGTCGGCGGGCACCGGAGTCAGAGAAGAAATGGGCGGCGGCGTCCAGCAGCAACAGGGCCTCCCAGCACCAGCTGAGGCCACCGGTCGATGAATAAGGCGAGGGCGGAGCTCTACGGCATGATGGCTCGACTCGGAGGCGTCGGGGACCGCGAGGACGATGGCGCGCGGCGGCACATGCATTCGGGCGGTGGCTCTGAGAAGGAGGAGAGGCAACGGAGCGAGCGGGGAGAGGGGATAGGGACTGGCGCGAGTGGAGGCGGCAGGGCAAGTGGGAGGGGAGAGGGGAGCCCGAGGCATCGGGGCCTTATCCTCTCCCAGCGAGGTCGGCGAGGTGGTCGGGTGGCGCCGAGGCGCCCGGTCGAAGGAACGGGAGGCGTGCTTCGGGGAGCTGGGCCGGCCAGGCTAGGCCTGTCTCTGTGGCCTTAGGCCCAGGGGCAGGGGGTTTCCTTTTTCCCTTTTTTTAAACAGCTTTTCTTTTTCTTGTTAGCCAATAAAAAGTGAGCAAAAATTATGCCATTGGCTAAAATAATTTCAAAGAAGTATATTGCACTGCCACAAAAATATTGTGAGACTTTAGAAAAAGATTGCCAATTTTATAAATTAAAAAGGCATTTAATTTATTGCTTAGGTCACCATTTTAAGTAGCTTAGGCCACTTAAACCTTTTGCAAAATGTTGGTTCACCACCAATATTAGTTGTGGATTATTTGGCACATGATGAACATTTTTGTTTTCATGTGAGAGCATTTTGAATTTCACATAGAATTTGAATTTGAATTCAACTGGAATTTGAAAGAACATGAGACAATAATGACCAGGCACATGTTTAGCAAAAAGATTAACTTAACCCCAGGGGTTACTGTAGCAACATTACACCGGGGTGTTACAAGCATCACGAAGAGCTCGTGCATCGTTTTCGTCATCCCTTGCATATTATAGTTCATCACTAAGTTCTAGTAACTTGGTGATAGTGACTAGAGAACTTTATCAATTACTATGTTATCTGGAAGATTAACTCCCACTTGATACAAGCAATTGTAGTACCCAGACAATCTGAGCACATACTCAATGGTTGAGCTATTCTCCTCCATCTTGTAGGCAACGTACTGTCAGAGGTCTCATACCTCTCGACACGGGCATGAGTATGAAATACCAATTTCAACTCTTAGAACATCTTATATGTTTCGTGGCATTCAAAACGTTTTTGAAGTCCTGGTTCTAAGACGTAAAGCATGGTGCACTAAACTATTAAGTAGTCATCATACCGAGCTTTGTCAAACGTTCATAACGTGTGCATCTGCTCCTGCAATAGGTCTGTCACCTAGCGGTGCATCAAGGACATAATTCTTCTGTGCAGCAATGAGGATAATCTTCAGATCACGGACCAAGTCCGCATCATTGCTACTATCATCTTTCAACTTCTTTTTCTTTAGGAACATATCAAAGTTAAACGGGAAGCTACATCACAAGCTATTTATCTACAACATAGATATGCAATTACAATCAGGACTAAGTTCATGATAAATTAAAGTTCAGTTAATCATATTACTTAAGAACTCCCACTTAGATAGACATCCCTCTAATCATCTAAGTGATCACATGATCCATATCAACTAAACCATGTCCGATCATCATGTGAGATGGAGTAGTTTTCAATGGTGAACATCTCTATGTTGATCATATCTTCTATATGATTCACGCTCGACCATTTGGTCTCCAGTGCTCCGAGGCCATATCTGCATATGCTAGGCTCGTCAAGTTTAACCTGAGTATTCTGCGTGTGCAAAACTGGCTTGTACTCGTTGTATGTGAACGTAGAGCTTATCACACCCGATCATCATGTGGTGTCTCGGCATGACGAACTGTCACAACGGTGCATACTCAGGGAGAACACGTATACCTTGAAATTTTAGTAAGGGGTCATCTTTTAATGCTACCGTCGTACTAAGCAAAATAAGATGCATAAATGATAAACATCACGGGCAATCAAAATATGTGAAATGATATGGCCATCATCATCTTGTGCCTTTGATCTCCATCTCAAAAGTACCGTCATGATGTCCATCGTTACCAGCATGACACCATGATCTCCATCATCTTGATTTTTATCAACATGTCGTCACATGGTCGTCTCGCCAACTATTTCTTTTGCAACTATTGCTATCGCATAGCGATAAAGTAAAGCAATTATATGGCGCTTGCACCTTATGCAATAAAGAGACAACCATAAGGCTTCTGCCAGTTGCCGATAACTTTAAAAAAACATGATCATCTCATACAAAAATTTATATCTCATCACGTCTTGACCATATTACATCACAACATGCCCTGCAAAAACAAGTTAGACGTCCTCTACTTTGTTGTTGCAAGTTTTACGTGGCTGCTACGGGCTGAGCAAGAACCGCTCTTACCTACGCATCAAAAACCACAACGCGGTATAGTGATTGTTTTTTGATCTTCAGAAAGAACCATGTTCATTGAATCCGATTCAACTAAAGTTGGAGAAACTTACACCCACCAGCCACCTGTGTGCGAAGCACATCGGTAGAACCAGTCTTGCGTAAGCGTACGCGTAATGTCGGTCTGGGCCGCTTCATCCAACAATACCGTCGAATCGAGAATCAACAAGTGACGGCAAGCAATATGTATATACCCACGCCCACAACTCCTTTGTATTCTACTCGTGCACATAACATCTATGCATAAACCTGGCTCGGATGCCACTGTTTAGGGACGCAGTAATTTCAAAAAAAATTCCTACGCACACGCAAGATCATGGTGATGCATAGCAACGAGAGGGAAAGAGTGTTGTCCATGTACCCTCATAGACTGTAAGCGGAAGCGTTATGACAACGCGGTTGATGTAGTCATACGTCTTCACGATCAACCGATCCTAGTACCGAAAGTACGGCACCCCCGCGATCTGCACACGTTCAGCTCGATGATGTCCCACGAACTCACAATCTAGCAGAGTGTCGAGGGAGAGCTTCGTCAGCACGACGACATGATGACGGTGATGATGATGCTACCGGAACAGGGCTTCGCCTAAGCACCGCTACGATATGATCGAGGTGGATTATGGTGGAGGGGGCCACCACACACGGCTGGAAACAACCAACTTGTGTGTTTATGGGGTGCCCCCTGGCCACGTATATAAAGGATGGAGGGAGGAGGAGGTCGGCCCTCATAGGGCGCGCCAAAAGTGTGGAGTCCTACTAGGACTTCCTAGTCCTAGTAGGATTCCACCTCCCACATGGAATAGGGAAAAAGGGAAGGGAGAAGGAGAAGGAAGGAAGGGGGCGCCCCCTTTCCCTAGTCCAATTCAGACCAGTCCGTGGGGAAGGGGCGCGGCCACCCTTGAGGCCTTTCTCTCCTTTCCCGTATGGCCCATTAAGGCCCAATACGAATTCCCATAACTCTCCGGTACTCCGAAAAATACTCGAATCACTCGGAACCTTTCCAATGTCCGAATATAGCCTTCCAATGTATAGATCTTTACGTCTTGACCATTTCGAGACTCCTCGTTATGTACCCGATCTCATCCGGTACTCCGAACAAACTTCGGTCATCAAAACACATAAACTCATAACACAGATCATCGTCGAACGTTAAGCGTGCGGACCCTATGGGTTCGAGAACTATGTAGACATGACCGAGACTCATCTCCGGTCAATAACCAATAGCGGAACCTGGATACTCATATTGGCTCCTACATATTCTATGAAGATCTTTATCGGTCAAACCGCATAACAACATACGTTGTTCCCTTTGTCATCGGTATGTTACTTGCCCGAGATTCGATCGTCTATATCTCAATACCTAGTTCAATCTCATTACCGGCAAGTCTCTTTACTCGTTCCGTAATGCAACATCCCGTAACTAACTCATTAGTCACATTGCTTCCAAGGCTTATAGTGATGTGCATTACCGAGAGGGCCTAGAGATACCTATCCGATACACGGAGTGACAAATCCTAATCTCGATCTATGCCAACTCAACAAACACCATGGGAGACACCTGTAGAGCATATTTATAGTCACCCAGTTACGTTGTGACGTTTGATAGCACACTAAGTGTTCCTCCGGTATTCGGGAGTTGCATAATCTCATAGTCATAGGAACATGTATAAGTTATGAAGAAAGCAATAGCCACAAACTAAACGATCATCATGCTAAGCTAACGGATGGGTCAAGTCAATCACATCATTCTCTAATGATGTGATCCCGTTAATCAAATGACAACTCTTTGTCCATGGCTAGGAAACTTAACCATCTTTGATTAACGAGCTAGTCAAGTAGAGGCATACTAGTGACACTCAGTTTGTCTATGTATTCACACATGTACTAAGTTTCTGGTTAATAAAATTCTAGCATGAATAATAAACTTTTATCAGGATATAAGGAAATATAAATAACAACTTTATTATTGCCTCTAGGGCATATTCCCTTGAGTCTCCCCCTTGCACTAGAGTCAATAATCTAGTTCACATTGTCATGTAATTTCACACCAATACTTCACATCTTCATGTGACTAATACCCAAAGGGTTCACTAGAGTCAATAATCTAGTTCACATCTCTATGTGATTAATACCCAAAGAGTGATCATGTTTTGTTTTTGAGAGAAGTTTAGTCTACAGGTCTGCAACATTCAGATCCGTATGTATTGTTCACATCTTCATGTGACTAATACCCAAAGGGTTTACTAGAGTCAATAATCTAGTTCACATCTCTATGTTATTAATACCCAAAGAATGAGCATGTTTTGCTTGTGGGAGAAGTTTAGTCTACAGGTCTGCAACATTCAGATCCGTATGTATTTCACAAATTTCTATGTCTACAATACTCTACACGGAGCTACTCTAGCTAATTGCTCCCACTTTCAATATGTATCCAGCTCGAGACTTAGAGTCATCTATATCGATGTAAAAAGCTTGCATCAACGTAACTCTTTATGACGAACTCCTTTATCATCTCCATAATCGAGAATTATTTCCTTAGTCCTCTAAGGATAATTTTGACCGTTGTCCAGTGATCTACTCCTATATCACTATTGCATTCCCTTACCAGAATCATGCTAAGGTATACAATAGGACTGGTACACAGCATAGCATGCTTTATAGAACCTATGACTGAGGCATAGGGAATGACTTCTCATTCTCTTTCTATTTTCTGATGTGGCCGGGTTTTGAGTCTTTACTCAACTTCACACCAACACAAACAAGAACTCCTTCTTTGACTGTTCCATTTTGAACTATTTCAAAATGTTGTCAAGGTATGTACTCAATGAAAAATCTTATCAAGCGTCTTGATCTATCTCTATAGATCTTGATGCTCAATGTGTAAGCAGCTTCACCGAAGTCTTTCTTTGAAAAAATTCTTATTCAAGTATCCTTTTATGCTATCTAGAAATTTAGTATCATTTCCGATCAACAATATGTCATCCACATATAATATCAAAAATGTTATAGATCTCCCACTCACTTTTCTTGTAAATAGATGCTTCTCCAAAAGTCTGTATAAAACTATATGCTTTGATCAACTCATCAAAGCGTATATTCCAACTCTGAGATGCTTGCACCAGTCCATAGATGGATCGTTGGAGCTTGCACACTTTGTTAGCACCTTTAGGATTGACAAAACTTTCTCGTTGTATCATATACAACTCTTCTTTAAGAAATCCATTAAGGAATGCAGTTTTGACATCCATTTGCCAGATTTCATAAAATGTGGCAATTGCTAACATGATTCAGAAAGACTTAAGCATCGCTATGAGTGAGAAAATCTCATCGTAGTCAACACCTTGTACTTGTCGAAAAACCTTTTTATGACAATTTGAGCTTTGTAGATAGTAACACTACTATCAGTGTCTGTGTTCCTCTTGAAGATACGTTTATTCTCAATGGCTCGCCGATCATTGGGAAAGTCAATCAAAGTCCATACTTTGTTCTTTATACATGGATCCCATCTCAGATTTAATGGCCTTAAGCCATTTCGTGGAATCTGGGCTCATCATCGCTTCCTCATAGTTCGTAGGTTCATCATGGTCTAGTAACATGACTTCCAGAAAGGATTACCGTACCACTCTGGTGCGGCCCATACTCTAGTTGTCCTATGAGGTTCGGTAGTAACTTGATCTGAAGTTTCATGATCATCATCATTAGCTTCCTCAGTAATTGGCGTAGAAATCACTAAAAATGATTTATGTGATGAACTACTTTCTAATTCGGGAGAAGGTACAATTACCTCATCAAGTTCTACATTTCTCCCATTCACTTCTTTCGAGAGAAACTTCTTCTCTAGAAAGGATCCACTCTTAGCAACAAATATCTTGCCTTTGGATCTGGGATAGAAGGTGTACCCAATAGTTTCCTTTGGGTATCCTATGAAGACGTATTTCTCTGATTTGGGTTCGAGCTTATCAGGTTGAAACTTTTTCACATAAGCATCATAGCCTCAAACTTTAAGAAACGACAGCTTAGGTTCGACCCCTTTATGATAAGAGTTGTTGCACTGGCCAAACCGTTCAAGGACTTGGTTCTTCGGGGTTGGGGGAACGTTGGACCCTGAAACAGGGAAGTGCGTTTGGACGAACTAGCAACTGGAAATACCTGTCATGAAGCTTCAGGAGTATATCGCCGCAGCGCAGAAAGGGACATTCATTCCCGACTAAGAGAACGACGAGCTCACACAAGCCCTCAGGAATCCTGAGCACCCTGGACGGACACGAGGCACGCCAGGTGATGTCTACTACACACCTTCTTCTTGTAGACATTGTTGGGCCTCCAACTGCAGAGGTTTGTAGGACAGTAGCAAATTCCCCTCAAGTGGATGACCTAAGGTTTATCAATCCGTAGGAGGCGTAGGATGAAGATAGTCCCTCTCAAGCAACCCTGCAACCAAATAACAAAGAGTCTCTTGTGTCCCCAACACACCCAATACAATAGTAAATCGTATAGGTGCACTAGTTTGGCGAAGAGATGGTGATACAAGTGCAATATGGATAGTAGATAATGGTTTTTGTAATCTGAAAATATAAAAACAGCAAGGTAACTAATGATAAAAGTGAGCACAAACGGTATTGCAATGTGTTGAAACAAGGCCTAGGGTTCATACTTTCACTAGTGCAAGTTCTCTCAACAATAATAACATAATTGGATCATATAACTATCCCTCAATATGCAACAAAGAGTCACTCCAAAGTCACTAATAGCAGAGAACAAACGAAGAGATTATGGTAGGGTACGAAACCACCTCAAAGTTATCCTTTCTAATCGATCTATTCAAGAGTCCGTAGTAAAATAACATGAAGCTATTCTTTTCGTTCAATCTATCATAGAGTTCGTACTAGAATAACACCTTAAGACACAAATCAACCAAAACCCTAATGTCACCTAGATACTCCAATGTCACCTCAAGTATCTGTGGGTATGATTGTACGATATGCATCACACAATCTCAGATTCATCTATTCAAACGAACACAGAACTTCAAAGAGTGCCCCAAAGTTCCTACCGGAGAGTCAAGACAAAAACGTGTGCCAACCCCTATGCATAGGTTCATGGGCGGAACCCGCAAGTTGATCACCAAAACATACATCAAGTGGATCAATATAATACCCCATTGTCACCACGGGTATCCCACGTAAGACATACATCAAGTGTTCTCAAATCCTTAAAGACTCAATCTGATAAGATAACTTCAAAGGGAAAACTCAATCCATTACAAGAGAGTAGAGGGGGAGAACATCATAAGATCCAACTATAATAGCAAAGCTCGCGATACATCAAGATCGTACCACCTCAAGAACACGAGAGAGAGAGAGATCAAACACATAGCTACTGGTACATACCCTCAGCCCCGAGGGAGTACTACTCCCTCCTTGTCATGGAGAGCGCCGGGATGATGAAGATGGCCACCGGTGAGGGGTTCCCCCCTCCGGCAGGGTGCCAGAATGGGTCTATATTGGTTTTCGGTGGCTACAGAGGCTTCTGGCGGCGGAACTCCCGATCTATTGTGCTCCCCGATGGTTTTAGGGTATATGGGTATATATAGGAGGAAGAAATACGTCAGGGGAGCCACGAGGGTGGAGGGCGCGCCCAGGGGGCGGGCGCCCCCCCTGCCTCGGGCCTTCCTCGTTGCTTCCCTTACATACACCCCAAGTCTTCCGGATTGCTTCCGTTCCAAAAATAAGTTCCGTGAAGTTTCATGTCAATTGGACTCCGTTTGATTTTCCTTTTCTGCGATACTCTAAAACATGGGGAAAAACAGAAAATGGCAGTGGGCTCTGGGTTAATAGGTTAGTCCCAAAAATAATATAGAAGTGTATAATAAAGCCCATAAACATCCAAAACAGATAATATAATAGCATGGAACAATCAAAAATTATAGATACGTTGGAGACGTATCAGCATCCCCAAGCTTAATTCCTGCTCGTCCTCGAGTAGGTAAATGATAAAAACAGAATTTTTGATGTGGAATGCTACCTAACATATTTATCCATGTAATTCTATTTATTGTGGCAAGAATATTCAGATCCATAAGATTCAAGACAAAAGTTTAATATTGACATAAAAATAATAATACTTCAAGCATACTAACAAAGTAATCATGTCTTCTCAAAATAACATGGCCAACGAAAGTTATCCCTATAAAATCATATAGTCTGGCTATGCTCCATCTTCACCACACAAAGTATTTAAGTCATGCACAACCCCGATGACAAGCCAAGCAATTGTTTCATACTTTTGGTGTTCTCAAACTTTTTCAATCTTCACGCAATACATGAGTGTGAGCCATGGATATAGCACTATAGGTGGAATGGAATGGTGGTTATGGAGAAGACAAAAAGGAGAAGATAGTCTCACATCAACTAGGCGTATCAACGGGCTATGGAGATGCCCATCAATAGATATCAATGTGAGTGAGTAGGGATTGCCATGCAATGGATGCACTAGAGCTATAAGTATATGAAAGCTCAACAAAAGAAACTAGTGGGTGTGCATCCAACTTGCTTGCTCACGAAGACCTAGGGCATTTTGAGGAAGCCCATCATTGGAATATACAAGCCAAGTTCTATAATGAAAGATTCCCACTAGTATATGAAAGTGACAATATAGAAGGCTCTCTATCAAGAAGATCATGGTGCTACTTTGAAGCACAAGTGTGGTAAAGGATAGTAGCATTGCCCCTTCTCTCTTTTTCTCTCATTTTTTTATTTTGGCCTTTTCCCTTTTTTATGTCCTCTTTCTTTTTAGTCCGGAGTCTCATCCCGACTTGTGGGGGAATCATAGTCTCCATCATCCTTTCCTCACTAGGACAATGCTCTAATAATGATGATCATCACACTTTTATTTACTTACAACTCATGAATTACAACTCGATTCTTAGAACAAAATATGACTCTATATGAATGCCTCCGGCAGTGTACCGGGATGTGCAATGACTCGTGAGTGACATGTATGAAAGAATTATGAACGGTGGCTTTGCCACAAATCCAATGTCAACTACATGATCATGCAAAGCAATATGATAATGATGGAGCGTGTCATAATAAACGGAACGGTGGAAAGTTGCATGGCAATATATCTCGGAATGGCTATGGGAATGCCATAATAGGTAGGTATGGTGGCTGTTTTGAGGAAGGTATATGGTGGGTGTATGATACCGGTGAAAAGTGCGCGGTATTAGAGAGGCTAGCAATGGTGGAAGGGTGAGAGTGCGTATAATCCATGGACTCAACATTAGTCATAAAGAACTGTGACGCCCCCGATTCAATCGTACACTAATCATGCACGCAAACATGTACGATCAGGATCAGGGACTCACGGGAAGATATCACAACACAACTCTAAAACATAAATAAGTCATACAAGCATCATAATACAAGCCAGGGGCCTCGAGGGCTCGAATACAAGTGCTCGATCATAGACGAGTCAGCGGAAGCAACAATATCTGAGTACAGACATAAGTTAAACAAGTTTGCCTTAAGAAGGCTAGCACAAACTGGGATACAGATCGAAAGAGGCGCAGGCCTCCTGCCTGGGATCCTCCTAAACTACTCCAGGTCGTCGTCAGCGGGCAGCACGTAGTAGTAGGCACCTCCAGTGTAGTAGGGGTCGTCGTCGACGGTGGCGTCTGGCTCCTGGACTCCAGCATCTGGTTGCGACAACCAGGAAGAAAGGAAAGGGGAAAAAGGGGGGAGAAAGCAACCGTGAGTACTCATCCAAAGTACTCGCAAGCAAGGAACTACACTACATATGCATGGGTATATGTGTAAGGAGGCCATATCAGTGGACTGAACTGCAGAATGCCAGAATAAGAGGGGGATAGCTAATCCTGTCGAAGACTACGCTTTTGGCAGCCTCCGTCTTGCAGCATGTAGAAGAGAGTAGATTGAAGTCCTCCAAGTAGCATCTCCAAATAGCATCTCATAGCATAATCCTACCCGGCGATCCCCTCCTCATATCCCTGAGGGAGAGCGACCACCGGTTGTATCTGGCACTTGGAAGGGTGTGTTTTATTAAGTATCCGGTTCTAGTTGTCATAAGGTCAAGGTACAACTCCAAGTCGTCCTGTTACCGAAGATCACGGCTATTCGAATAGATTAACTTCCCTGCAGGGGTGCACCACATTCCCCAACACGCTCGATCCCATTTGGCCGGACACACTTTCCTGGGTCATGCCCGGCCGCGGAAGATCAACACGTCGCAGCCCCACCTAGGCTCAACAGAGAGGCCAGCACGCCGGTCTAAACCTAAGCGCACAGGGGTCTGGGCCCATCGCCCATAGCACACCTGCACGTTGCGTACGCGGCCGAAAGCAGAACTAGCCCCCTTAATACAAGAGCAGGCTTACGTTCCAATCTGGCGCGCGCCGCTCCGTCGCTGACGTCTGAAGGGCTTCGGCTGATACCACGACGTCGGGATACCCATAACTACTCCCGCGTAGATGGTTAGTGCGTATAGGCTCGTAGCCGACTCAGATCAAATACCAAGATCTCGTTAAGCGTGTTAAGTATCCGCGAACGCCGAACAGGGCCAGGCCCACCTCTCTCCTAGGTGGTCTCAACCTGCCCTGTCGCTCCGCCACAAAGTAACAGTCGGGGGCCATCGGGAACCCAGGCCCACCTCTACCGGGATGGAGCCACCTGTCCTTTCAGCCCCCTCGTCAGAATCACTTGCGGGTACTCAATGAGCTGACCCGACTTTAGTCACCATCTGTATAGCATGTATATGTATAGTATATACCCGTGATCACCTTCCAAGTGATCACGGCCCGATAGTATAGCAAGGCAGACTGACAAGAATGTAGGGCCAATGATGATAAACTAGCATCCTATACTAAGCATTTAGGATTGCAGGTAAGGTATCAACAGATGTAGCGACAATGTCAGGCTATGCATCAGAATAGGATTAACGAAAGCAGTAACATGCTACACTACTCTAATGCAAGCAGTATAGAGGAGAATAGGCGATATCTGGTGATCAAGGGGGGGGCTTGCCTGGTTGCTCTGGCAAGAGAGAGGGGTCGTCAACTCCGTAGTCAAACTGGGCAGCAGCAGCGTCGGTCTCGTAATCTACCGAAGAGAAGAGGGGGAAGAAACAATAAATACAGTGCAAACATAAGCAAGGCGACGCAAGACATGACGAAGAGCGGTGCTAGGTGTGTCCTAACGCAGTATGAGGTGATGCTGGCGAAGGGGGAAATCATCCGGGAAAGTATTCCCGGTGTTCCGTGTTTTCGGGCAGAGGAGCCGGAGGGGGAAAGTTGCGAGTTTGATATGTTAGGGGTGTGTGGCGGACGAACGGGTTGCGTATCCGGATTCGTCTCGTCGTTCTGAGCAACTTTCATGTTGAAAATAATTTAATCCGAGTTACAGATTAAAAGATATGATTTTCTAAAGATTCTAATAATTTCTGGTATTTAATTAATTATTTAAATTAATTCGAAGATGTATTTATGACATCAGCATGATGTCATGCTGACATCAGCAGTCAACAGAGTTGACTAGCTCAAACTGACATGTGGGTCCAGTGGGACCCACCTGTCATACACTGTTTAGGTTAATTAGGTCTTAGTTAAACTAATTACTATTTAATTAAACTAACTAGTTAATTAGATTAATTAAATATGATTAATTAACTTAATTAATTCACTTACTGATTAATTAATGTAATTATTATTTATTTATTTATCTTTAATTCTTTTTTTTAAACGTTCTGGGGCTGGGGCCCCCATGTCATTGGCCAGAGGGGCCATAGCGGGTTACGGGCGCTGGGTGCTGGGTCACGGGCGTGCGGTTTTTGCCCGAACGGCGAGCGGTGCGGTGCTAGCGGCAGGGAGGCGGCGACGGGCAGCAGTGGAGGCAGGGCGGCGCTAAGCAGCCGCGGTGGCGGCAGGTGCAGTGGTGCGAGCGCCGGACGGCGCGAGCGCCGGACGGAGCTGCGGGACAGGGAGGAGGAGGACCGGGACGTGTGGGCGTGGTGCGGTGTGGCGAGGGCGGCCCAGAGCATGAGCTCCGACACGCGGGCGCTGCGGGGTGGGGGGGAAACGGCGCCGGCGACAGAGAAGGGAAGGAAGGGAGCTCACGGTGGGGAGTAGGGACCGTGGCAGTGGGCTCGACGGAGGTCGGGGGAAGTCCGACGAGGGAGATCCAGCGACGGGCGGCGTTAGTCCGGCGACGACGGGGTCCCGAGCTCGTGCTCGTGGTCGAAGAGGAGGTAGTAGACGATGGCGCCGCGGGCGGAGAGGAAGGAGGCCGAGAGGAGCCGACGAGGACGAGGCGTGGTCGAGGCGGCGAAGGGGCTCCCGCGTCGAGCGGCGTCCCAGGCGGCGAGGTCGAGGTCCAGCGGCGGGGCGGCGTGCGCGGTCGGGCCACGATCCGATCTGGATCGTGGAGGGAAGGGGAAAGCGAGTGGGGGGGGAAGTGGCTGTTCGGTTAGGGTTAGGGGAAGTGGGGGGAGAGGGTAAGGGAGTGGGGGCGCGGCCGGTTGGGCCAGGTGGGCCGGCCTGAGGAGGTGGGCTGCCTGGTCCAGTGGGTGGGGGGTTCTCTCCTCTTTTTTTTGTTTTGGTTTTGCATTTTCTTTTCTTTTATCTATTTACTTTTCTGTTTTTAAATCATGTTAAGTTATTTAGGCATTTTATAAAAATGTGTTTACTACACCATAATTACCCTTGTAATATTCAGCACCGCCCGAACATTTTTGTTTCAACTTTTGAAAACTTTTGTTGTTTGACCTACTTTGAATTTAAATATTGAAACGGTTTCGAATCATCGCGAGGTTAGCAACAGTAACCGAGGTGACGTGGCATGATTAGCGTGGGATTACTGTAGCATGATTTTCCGGGCGTCACAATTCTCCTCCACTACAAGAAATCTCGTCCCGAGATTAGGAGCGGTTACAAGGGGGAAGGGATCTAGTTACGAAATTCTAACGATTCTTCTCGGTCATAGATGCTCTTCTCGAAGAGGTCGATCCATTACATTGAGGCTTCATTTCTCTGCTGCGGGTAATCATGAGGAAGTCGGCATCCTTTCTTCAGGAACTCCATCGTACTCACGAATAGGTAAGGGGCAGGTTGATAACGATAGGATGCTATAAGGGGTAATCATCTGGGGTTATCCCATGAATGAGCATAAGATTATCTCTCGAGTTGAACATATCGAATACATCAAGAGTAAGGTACGAAGGTACAATAAGAGGTTCCAAGTGGATAGATAGTTGCTCGAAGTCTGAACCAGAGTGAGAAAGGGTTTCAGAGCAGCGAGAGTAAGTATTGCGTCTGTTACCAGAATAGAGCATTAGGAAGGTGGCCCGTGAATTAAATACGAAGCCAAGCGCGAGGAATAACTTCGACAACAGGGGGTATAGGAGAGTCAGGTTTCGATCCTGGGGAACTGTGGGTTATGGGCCCACCATGTGGGTTAAAAATTAGGGAGGGCGGAGACGTCTTGCGTGATCATGCAAGCAAGGCATGTCAGAGGGTAGCCTGCCTATTATGTCGGCAACAACGTCGGTACCAAGGGCGAGGGATGAAGAGAACCATTTTCCTGCTCGTTAGGACGAGGCGGACCAATAGGCAAAGTTCTCGTCCATCGATTGTTACCAGAATGTCATCAACAATAGTAACAGGGTCTTACTGATAGAGTTGTACACTGAGGTGTTTACATAAGCAGGAGAATATTATTGCTTAGATCATAAAGATCACAAGAAACGTTAAACCAACCAATGGAAAGGAAAATACAATTATCAGATTAAACAGAAAATGGAAAGGAAAATATGTTTAAACACATATTTCGAGGGTATATCCTTCCCAAGGGCAAGCAAAGCATGATATCCATGACGGGATATAACGTAGCAAACCCCTTTAGAAAGGGGAAGAGAATTCCATGCCATTATCCATACAACGGTGTTCGGATAATTGAGCAAGAAACATTTAGCATTGGGTTTCAAATGCTCTTGTTGATACATCGGGGTACCATAGACATGCTTCGAGATAGAATTGACATGGTCTTCAGGTGAAGATCAAACTTTGGAAACACGAAGGATCCATCAGGAATAACTTGTAGAATAAGTCTTACAATTTCCCCATGGATGAACAGATAACCTTGCTGAAAAGGAATCTATAGTGATAGGTCCTCCAGCCGAGGGGGGGGGCTAGGCATGACATCATGTTACCGGGTCATCAAAGGATCAACATCATAACTCTTGGAAAATGTCCCAACCATCATATCTGACCGAGATTCAGATCCGATTGGTGTCAGGATACCTCAGACTCAGGATGTCCGAGAAGAAAAGGCGCAACACAAATCGTTGAAATGGCGTTGCAAGATTCTCGGGAAATGAACTATGGAAGCGGTTTCCTGAAACAATAGTTCATCATTAAACCAAGGAGGGGATGAGAAGATGGCTGATGGGCTCAGCGACAATCCATCGAGAATCCCAAACGGATGGCTTTCCACAATAATGTGAACAAGAAGATGACACTTGTCAATTCAAAAGATATAATGGGGTATGCTCGAGGAAAACATACCCAATTAAACATCAGTTGAAAGGTGCAACCGAAATGTGGGCTTATAGTAGCATGATCAATGTTAGAATGGTGGTTCAGCAACCGATAGGCTAAGAATGAATTATTGATCATTAACTTCAAAGCAATAGGGTTGCTAGAAGTGCAGAATCCAAGCAACACCGTTCACATGTGGGTACCCCAGTTGGAACCCACACAAGGACCAAGAAAGAATGGTGATGGTGAGAAGTATCATTATAGCAAGAATTTCTTAAGAGGTGGAGCAATCCTTACAACATTCTTGACATCAAAGATGGTAATACTCCGCGGTAGATCATAACATAAGTTGGATAGCATGGAACTCAAGGTACAACACAAAACAAGAACAAGTTTTGTGTTGGAGGGAATGCAATAAAGTGGTCGATGAGAACAGGAATCATCGAGGGGCAAGGATGGTATTACCCATCATGAATTCAATTGAATTCCTGGAAGAGCTCATAAGGTTGATGATGATCACGACACAGTTGTCGAGAGATTTCATGTCGTTGTAATCAATCAGCAATGACATCAAGTCAAAGGAAAGACGAAGCAAGAGGTTATTGGAACCACAGTTATGACACAGACTCGAACTCAAGCTTGTTGTTTAAGGTGAAAGGGTATGACGAGGAAAATCGACGTAAGCTTAGCTATCGTCGCAAATTGGTGCTCCGAGAATCAAGGACCAGGTAGCACGGTTAGAATCATCACGTCAATGATATAGTCAAACAGGTTAGGAATGGTGTGATCGGGTTCAAACTCGTACTTATAGAAGCTTACTCAAGAGTTGTTGAACCGTAGTGCGGACTTGGTTCAGTTATCGGTGTCTTTGAGTGTTTAATAACTCCGAGCCCGTGAAAAATTGGGATCAGTGGGAAGGTAGCACTTGATGAAGAACTCATAAGAGGTTATGCAGTTCCATGATAATCTCGAGATACCAGGGGTAACACTCAACGACAGATCAAAGTAGAGGTTGGACTGGGGTAATGCTCTGCAGAAGACAAGTACTCTAACTTGTCTGAGAAATAGAATCAAGGGAGAACAACATGGTCGGAACCACGGTTGCGTAGGATCAATTCACAGATACCAGATGATATTTATCAAGAAAATAGTTATTATTACAAGAAGTTTCCATGATAGGATCTACATCGTGTCCATGGGCATGAACACAAAGTTCAAGGTCGACTCCCACTTCTTCAATGTATAACCTTCCATTCACTCCTCGTTTTTCGGAGAAAATGTTGTGCCGAGGATTTATCTGGTGAAGTACCAGAAGAGTAAGACTCGTGAGAACTCTCGGGTTCACACGGATTATGGAAGGCATAAGTTTAACCCATCGGGGCATTTTTACGAATCTATAGAACCATCAACCAAGCAAAGATACGAGTTCAAAAGAAGAGTATCGGAGTCAAAGCAGATGATACAATTTACCGAAGGTGTTATGTATCAGGGAAAAACTCACAAGACTTTGGATGTGAAGGACACAGTCGGATAACAACCCAGCAATGGATCTGGCGATTCACGACAGAGTTGATGTGATTATCGGTAATCAATCAGATGAAGAAGGGGATGCAAAGGCATTGGCTTATAGAAACGTCTGAATGATTCGATGCTTGGGTACAAAGGAAATATGATTTCAAGACGAAGGATCGGAAGCAGAGGCTCTGATCAAAAGATGATAAGTTGAATAGACTTCGAGGTGCACCTGATCAAAACTTGATTGGGCAAGAACCAGCTCATAACCGGAGCGATGTCGGAGACGGAAAGAAAATTTCCAAGGATTAATTGGTGATTGCCAGTATTCGCTCACACGTTGAATCCATAGGAACAGAAGTACAACCACAAAGAATTTTAAAGAATATTGCTCGACATACGGAACTAATCGTAGTGCAAGCAGGCAAGGAGAATCAAGAGCAATAGGCTGCAGAGGATTTTCGGAAGATCACATAGTATTTCGAAGAATTTTGTGAATCACACGAACAACTGAGGATGAACGGATCCTCGGTGAGTGCGAGGAATTATCCGAAGGGGGGGTGTATTCATGGGGCAAAGAACTGCAAGGCAGTAAGCTCAACGGATTCTTGAAGCAATAGAGAATTTCGGGGCATCTTGTAATAACAAGAGCATCGAGGAATGATTGTATGGACGGCAAGTGTATGTAGCTATCCATGGGGATTTATCGGTGGTAGAGAAATGCAATGGCAAAGGGCACAAGGGTCTCGGGAAAACATCGAGGAGTATCTGCAGAATCTTCTGGCGAAGCAAGCGATCATCTGCAGTGAAGGGGCTCTCCGGGAGGAAGTGGTTACGAGATCCTAGAGTCAGAGTTAGTAAAATCTTTAACCCGAATAGAAGAGAGTTCAGAGTCCCAGAGTATAGACGAGGAATAAAAGATCCTAATACCACCCAATGGCGACGTGGGCCCGTAAGCCACACAGCCAATGTTAGTAAAAGTTTTTCAGTGACTAGACTCAACTTCGGCCAAGGAGTTGGAAAGGGGGCTACCTACAGGCAGTCGGCTCTGATACCAACTTGTGACGCCCCCGATTCAATCGTACACTAATCATGCACGCAAACATGTACGATCAGGATCAGGGACTCACGGGAAGATATCACAACACAACTCTAAAACATAAATAAGTCATACAAGCATCATAATACAAGCCAGGGGCCTCGAGGGCTCGAATACAAGTGCTCGATCATAGACGAGTCAGCGGAAGCAACAATATCTGAGTACAGACATAAGTTAAACAAGTTTGCCTTAAGAAGGCTAGCACAAACTGGGATACAGATTGAAAGAGGCGCAGGCCTCCTGCCTGGGATCCTCCTAAACTACTCCAGGTCGTCGTCAGCGGGCAGCACGTAGTAGTAGGCACCTCCAGTGTAGTAGGGGTCGTCGTCGACGGTGGCGTCTGGCTCCTGGACTCCAGCATCTGGTTGCGACAACCAGGAAGAAAGGAAAGGGGAAAAAGGGGAGAGAAAGCAACCGTGAGTACTCATCCAAAGTACTCGCAAGCAAGGAACTACACTACATGTGCATGGGTATATGTGTAAGGAGGCCATATCAGTGGACTGAACTGCAGAATGCCAGAATAAGAGGGGGATAGCTAATCCTGTCGAAGACTACGCTTCTGGCAGCCTCCGTCTTGCAGCATGTAGAAGAGAGTAGATTGAAGTCCTCCAAGTAGCATCTCCAAATAGCATCTCATAGCATAATCCTACCCGGCGATCCCCTCCTCATATCCCTGAGGGAGAGCGACCACCGGTTGTATCTGGCACTTGGAAGGGTGTGTTTTATTAAGTATCCGGTTCTAGTTGTCATAAGGTCAAGGTACAACTCCAAGTCGTCCTGTTACCGAAGATCACGGCTATTCGAATAGATTAACTTCCCTGCAGGGGTGCACCACATTCCCCAACACGCTCGATCCCATTTGGCCGGACACACTTTCCTGGGTCATGCCCGGCCGTGGAAGATCAACACGTCGCAGCCCCACCTAGGCTCAACAGAGAGGCCAACACGCCGGTCTAAACCTAAGCGCACAGGGGTCTGGGCCCATCGCCCATAGCACACCTGCACGTTGCGTACGCGGCTGAAAGCAGAACTAGCCCCCTTAATACAAGAGCAGGCTTACGTTCCAATCCGGCGCGCGCCGCTCCGTCGCTGACGTCTGAAGGGCTTCGGCTGATACCACGATGTCGGGATACCCATAACTACTCCCGCGTAGATGGTTAGTGCGTATAGGCTCGTAGCCGATTCAGATCAAATACCAAGATCTCGTTAAGCGTGTTAAGTATCCGCGAACGCCGAACAGGGCCAGGCCCACCTCTCTCCTAGGCGGTCTCAACCTGCCCTGTCGCTCTGCCACAAAGTAACAGTCGGGGGCTGTCGGGAACCCAGGCCCACCTCTACCGGGATGGAGCCACCTGTCCTTTCAGCCCCCTCATCAGAATCACTTGCGGGTACTCAATGAGCTGACCCGACTTTAGTCACCATCTGTATAGCATGTATATGTATAGTATATACCCGTGATCACCTTCCAAGTGATCACGGACCGATAGTATAGCAAGGCAGACTGACAAGAATGTAGGGCCAATGATGATAAACTAGCATCCTATACTAAGCATTTAGGATTGCAGGTAAGGTATCAATAGATGTAGCGACAATGTCAGGCTATGCATCAGAATAGGATTAACGAAAGCAGTAACATGCTACACTACTCTAATGCAAGCAGTATAGAGGAGAATAGGCGATATCTGGTGATCAAGGGGGGGGCTTGCCTGGTTGCTCTGGCAAGAGAGAGGGGTCGTCAACTCCGTAGTCGAACTGGGCAGCAGCAGCGTCGGTCTCGTAATCTACCGAAGAGAAGAGGGGGAAGAAACAATAAATACAGTGCAAACATAAGCAAGGCGACGCAAGACATGACGAAGAGCGGTGCTAGGTGTGTCCTAACGCAGTATGAGGTGATGCTGGCGAAGGGGGAAATCATCCGGGAAAGTATTCCCGGTGTTCCGTGTTTTCGGGCAGAGGAGCCGGAGGGGGAAAGTTGCGAGTTTGATATGTTAGGGGTGTGTGGCGGACGAACGGGTTGCGTATCCGGATTCGTCTCGTCGTTCTGAGCAACTTTCATGTTGAAAATAATTTAATCCGAGTTACGGATTAAAAGATATGAGTTTCTAAAGATTTTAATAATTTCTGGTATTTAATTAATTATTTAAATTAATTCGAAGATGTATTTATGACATCAGCATGATGTCATGCTGACATCAGCAGTCAACAGAGTTGACTGGCTCAAACTGACATGTGGGTCCAGTGGGACCCACCTGTCATACACTGTTTAGGTTAATTAGGTCTTAGTTAAACTAATTACTATTTAATTAAACTAACTAGTTAATTAGATTAATTAAATATGATTAATTAACTTAATTAATTCACTTACTGATTAATTAATGTAATTATTATTTATTTATTTATCTTTAATTCTTTTTTTTAAACGTTCTGGGGCTGGGGCCCCCATGTCATTGGCCAGAGGGGCCATAGCGGGTTACGGGCGCTGGGTGCTGGGTCACGGGCGTGCGGTTTTCGCCCGAACGGCGAGCGGTGCGGGGCTAGCGGCAGGGAGGCGGCGACGGGCAGCAGTGGAGGCAGGGCGGCGCTAAGCAGCCGCGGTGGCGGCAGGTGCAGCGGTGCGAGCGCCGGACGGAGCTGCGGGACAGGGAGGAGGAGGACCGGGACGTGTGGGCGTGGTGCGGTGTGGCGAGGGCGGCCCAGAGCATGAGCTCCGACACGCGGGCGCTGCGGGGTGGGGGGGAAACGGCGCCGGCGACAGAGAAGGGAAGGAAGGGAGCTCACGGTGGGGAGTAGGGACCGTGGCAGTGGGCTCGACGGAGGTCGGGGGAAGTCCGACGAGGGAGATCCGGCAACGGGCGGCGTTAGTCCGGCGACGACGGGGTCCCGAGCTCGTGCTCGTGGTCGAAGAGGAGGTAGTAGACGATGGCGCCGCGGGCGGAGAGGAAGGAGGCCGAGAGGAGCCGACGAGGACGAGACATGGTCGAGGCGGCGAAGGGGCTCCCGCGTCGAGCGGCGTCCCAGGCGGCGAGGTCGAGGTCCAGCGGCGGGGCGGCGTGCGCGGTCGGGCCACGATCCGATCTGGATCGTGGAGGGAAGGGGAAAGCGAGTGGGGGGGGAGTGGCTGTTCGGTTAGGGTTAGGGGAAGTGGGGGGAGAGGGTAAGGGAGTGGGGGCGCGGTCGGTTGGGCCAGGTGGGCCGGCCTGAGGAGGTGGGCTGCCTGGTCCAGTGGGTGGGGGGTTCTCTCCTCTTTTTTTTTGTTTTGGTTTTGCATTTTCTTTTCTTTTATCTATTTACTTTTCTGTTTTTAAATCATGTTAAGTTATTTAGGCATTTTATAAAAATGTGTTTACTACACCATAATTACCCTTGTAATATTCAGCACCGCCCGAACATTTTTGTTTCAACTTTTGAAAACTTTTGTTGTTTGACCTACTTTGAATTTAAATATTGAAACGGTTTCGAATCATCGCGAGGTTAGCAACAGTAACCGAGATGACGTGGCATGATTAGCGTGGGATTACTGTAGCATGATTTTCCAGGCGTCACAAGAACTCACATACTTATTGCAAAAATCTATTAGTTATTGAAACAAAGTACTACGCGCATGCTCCTAGGGGGATAGATTGGTAGGAAAAGACCATCGCTCGTCCCTGACCGCCACTCATAAGAAATGCAATCAATAAATAAATCATGCTCTGACTTCATCACATAACGGTTCACCATACGTGCATGCTAGGGAATCACAAACTTCAACACAAGTATATCTCAAATTCACAACTACTCAACTAGCATGACTCTAATATCACCATGTTCATATCTCAAAACAATTATCAAGTATCAAACTTCTCATAGTATTCAATGCACTTTATATGGAAGTTTTTATTATATCCCTCTTGGATGCCCATCATATTAGGACTAAATTCATAACCAAAGCAAACTACCATGCCGTTTAGGACTCTCAAAATAATATAACTGACGCATGAGATTTCATCTATTTCTAGAAAATAAAACCACCACCGTGCTCTAAAAAGATATAAGTGAAGCACTAGAACAAATGACAAGCTACTCCAAAAGATATAAGTGAAGATCAATGAGTAGTCGAATAATTATGCAACTATGTGAAGACTCTATAACATTTAATAATTTCAGATCTTGGTATTTTATTCAAACAGCAAGCAAAACAAAATAAAATAAAATGACGCTCCAAGCAAAACACATATCATGTGGTGAATAAAAATATAGCTCCAAGTAAAGTTACCGATGAACGAAGACAAAAGAGGGGATGCCTACCGGGGCATCCCCAAGCTTATGCTTGTGGTTGTCCTTGAATATTACCTTGGGGTGCCTTGGGCATCCCCAAGCTTAGGCTCTTGCCACACCTTATTCCATAGTCCATCGAATCTTCACCCAAAACTTGAAAACTTCACAACACAAAACTTAATAGAAAACTCGTAAGCTCCGTTAGCGAAAGAAAACAAAACACCACTTCAAGGTACTGTAATGAACTCATTCTTTATTTATATTGGTGTTAAACCTACTGTATTCCAACTTCTCTATGGTTTATAAACTCTTTTACTAGCCATAGATTCATCAAAATAAGTAAACAACACATGGAAAACAGAATTTGTCAAAAACAGAACAGTCTTTAGTAATCTGTAACTAACACAAACTTCTAGAACCCCAAAAATTCTAAAATAAATTTTTGGACGTTAGTAATTTATCTATTAATCATCTTCAAAAATAATTAACTAAATATCACTCTCCAATAAAAAATGGCAGCAATTCTCGTGAGCGCTAAAGTTTCTGTTTTTACAGCATGATCGCAAAGACTTTCCCCAAGTCTTCCCAAAGGTTCTACTTGGCACAAACACTAATTAAAAGCATAAAACCACATATAAACAGAGGCTAGATGAATTATTTATTACTAAACAGGAACAAAAAGCAAGGAATACAAATAAAGTTGGGTTGCCTCCCAACAAGCGCTATCGTTTAACGCCCCTAGCTAGGCATGATGATTTCACGATGCTCACATAAAAGATAAGAATTGTAACATAAAGAGAGCATAATGAAGAATATAACTAGCACATTTAAGTCTAACTCACCTCCTATGCATAGGGATTTTGTGAGCAAACATCTTGTGGGAACAATAATCAACTAGCATAGGAAGGCAAAACAAGCATAACTTCAAAACTTTAAGCACATAGAGAGGAAACTTGATATTATTGCAATTCCTACTAGCATATATTCCTCCCTCATAATAATTTTCAGTGGCATCATGAATGAATTCAACAATATAACTATCACATAAAGCACTATTTTCATGATGCACAAGCACAGAATTTTTATTACTCTCCACATAAGCAAATTTCTTCTCGTAAATAGTAGTGCGACCAAACTCAACAAAATAACTATCATGTGAGGCATAATCCAATTGAAAACAAAAATCATGATGACACGTTTCATGGTTATCATTATTCTTTATAGCATACATGTCATCACAATAATCATCGTAGATAGCAACTTTGTTCTCATAATCAATTGGAACCTCTTCCGAAATAGTGGATTCATCACTAAATAAAGTCATGACCTCTCCAAATCCAATTTCATCAATATAATCATCATAAATAGGAGGAATGCTTTCATCATAATAAATTTTCTCATCAAAACTTGGGGGATAAAAACTATCATCTTCATCAAACATAGCATCCCCAAGCTTGTGGCTTTGCATATCATTAGCATCATGGATATTCAAGGAATTCATACTAACAACATTGCAATCATGCTCATCATTCAAATATTTAGTGCCAAACATTTTAATGCATTCTTCTTCTAACACTTTGGCCCAATTTTCCTTTCCATCATACTCACGAAAGATATTAAAAAGATAAGCGTATGAGGCAAACTCAATTCCATATTTTTTGTAGTTTTCTTTTATAAACTAAACTAGTGCTAAAACAAGAAACAAAAAGATTCGATTGCAAGATCTAAAGATATACCTTCAAGCACTAACCTCCCCGGAAACGGCGCCAGAAAAGAGCTTGATGTCTACTACACAACCTTCTTCTTGTAGACGTTGTTGGGCCTCCAAGTGCAGAGGTTTGTAGGACAGTAGCAAATTTCCCTCAAATGGATGACCTAAGGTTTATCAATCCGTAGGAGGCGTAGGATGAAGATGGTCTCTCTCAAGCAACCCTGCAACCAAATAACAAAGAGTCTCTTGTGTCCCCAACACACCCAATACAATAGTAAATTATATCGGCGCACTAGCTCGGCGAAGAGATGGTGATACAAGTACAATATGGATAGTAGATAATGGTTTTTGTAATCTGAAAATATAAAAACAGCAAGGTAACTAATGATAAAAGTGAGCAAAAACGGTATTGCAATGGGTTGAAACAAGGCCTAGGGTTCATACTTTCAGCAGTGCAAGTTCTATCAACAATAATAACATAATTGGATCATATAACTATCCCTCAACATGCAACAAAGAGTCACTCCAAAGTCACTAATAGCGGAGAACAAACGAAGATATTATGGTAGGGTATGAAACCACCTCAAATTTATCCTTTCTGATCGATCTATTCAAGAGTTCGTAGTAAAACAACATGAAGCTATTCTTTCCGTTCAATCTATCATAGAGTTCGTACTAGAATAACACCTTAAGACACAAATCAACCAAAACCCTAATGTCACCTAGATACTCCAATGTCACCTCAAGTATCCGTGGGTATGATTATACGATATGCATCACACAATCTCAGATTCATCTATTCAAACCAACACAAAGAACTTCAAAGAGTGACGCAAAGATCCTACCGGAGAGTCAAGACGAAAATGTGTGCCAACCCCTATGCATAGGTGTGACGCCCCCGATTTAATCATACACTAATCATACACGCAAACGTGTACGATCAAGATCAAGGACTCACGGGAAGATATCACAACACAACTCTACAACTAAAATAAGTCATACAAGCATCATATTACAAGCCAGGGGCCTCGAAGGCTCGAATATAAGAGCTCGATCATAGACGAGTCAGCGGAAGCAACAATATCTGAGTACAGACTTAAGTTAAACAAGTTTGCCTTAAGAAGGCTAGCACAAACTGGAATACAAATCGAAAGAGGCGCAGGCCTCCTGCCTGGGATCCTCCTAACTTCTCCTAGTCACCGTCAGCGGGCTGCACGTAGTAGTAGGCACCTCCCGAGTAGTAGTAGTCTTCGTCGACGGTGGCGTCTGGCTCCTGGGCTCCAACGTCTGGTCGCAGCAATCGGGTATAGAAAAGGAGGGAAAAGAGGGAGAAAGCAACCGTGAGTACTCATCCAAAGTACTCGCGAGCAAGGAGCTACACTACATAGGTATGCGTTGGTATCAAATGGAATAAGGGTATCATATGTGGACTGAACTGCAGAATGCCAGAATAAGAGGGGGATAGATAGTCCTTTCGAAGACTACGCTTCTGGCAGCCTCCGTCTTACAGCATGTAGAAGAGAGTAGACTGAAGTCCTCCAAGTATCATCGCATAGCATAATCCTAACCGATGATCCTCCCCTCGTCGCCCTGTGAGAGAGCGATCACCGGTTGTATCTGGCACTTGGAAGGGTGTGTTTTATTAAGTATCCGGTTCTAGTTGTCATAAGGTCAAGGTACAACTCCAAGTCGTCCTGTTACCGAAGATCACGGCTATTCGAATAGATTAACTTCCCTGCAGGGGTGCACCACATAACCCAACACGCTCGATCCCATTTGGCCGGACACACTTTTCTGGGTCATGCCCGGCCTCGGAAGATCAACACGTTGCAGCCCTACCTAGGCACAACAGAGAGGTCAGCACGCCGGTCTAAATCCTATGGCGCAGGGGTCTGGGCCCATCGCCCTTTGCACACCTGCACGTTGCGAATGCGGCCAGTGAGCAGACCTAGCAACCTCCATTACAAAGGAAGTTGCGTTACGCGGTCCAACCTGGCGCGCGCCGCTCAATCGCTGATGTCACGAAGGCTTCGGCTGATACCACGACGTCGAGTGCCCATAACTGTCCCCGCGTAGATGGTTAGTGCGTATAGGCCAGTAGCCAGACTCAGATCAAATACCAAGATCTCGTTAAACGTGTTATCTTGAAGACACCGTGAATGCCGACCAGGGCCAGGCCCACCTCTCTCCTAGGTGGTCTCAACTTGCCCTGTCGCTCCGCCACAAAGATCCACCCAGAGGGCCGTCGGGACAAAGGTCCTTTCAGCCCCCAATCCGTGAATCACTCGCGGGTACTCCTCGAGCCAACCCGACTTTAGTCATCACATGTATCATGTATAAAGTATAGGTATATACCCATGATCAACTCCCGAGTGATCACGGCCCAGTAGTATAGCATGGCAGATGGACAAGAGTGTAGGGCCACTGATGATAAACTAGCATCCTATACTAAGCATTAGGATTGCAGGTAAAGGTAACAATAGTAGTAGCAAAGACAGGCTATCCATCAGGATAGGATTAACGGAAAGCAGTAACATGCTACACTACTCTAATGCAAGCAGTATAGAGAGTAGAGTAGGCGATATCTGGTGATCAAGGGAGGGGCTTGCCTGGTTGCTCTGGCAAGAGAGAGGGGTCGTCAACACTGTAGTCGTACTGGGTAGCAATGGCGTCGGTCTCGGTGTCTAGCGAGAGAAGAGGGGGAAGAAACAATAAATATATCGCAAACAAATGCATGACGATGCATGACATGACAAAGCATGATGCGGTGTGCCCTAACGCGGTACGAGGTGGTACCGGTGAAGGGGGGAACATCCGGGAAATTATCCCCGGTGTTTCGTGTTTTCGGACAGATGAACCGGAGGGGGAAAGTTGCGTGATTGCTATGCTAGGGATGCGTGGCGGACGAACGGGCTACGTATTTGGATTCGTCTCGTCGTTCTGAGCAACTTTCATGTACAAGGTATTTTCAACCGAGTTACGGATTATTTTATACTGATTTTTAAAGTTTAATTTATTTTCTAGAATTAACATATTATTCTAATTCGGGTTGACTAAGTCAATTTGACTAGTCAAAAGGGGATGTGTGGCCCACATGTCATAGACTATTTACCTACACAAATAAATAAATCTAACTTATTTAAAGTGGGGCCTAGACTAACTTAGCACTAAACTAGTACTACTACTAACTAAGCCTAGCAACTAATTAAGTAAGGGCCGGCCTGGGCACAGCCGTGCACACACAGTCACGCTGTCATGCACACAACACACTCACACACAATGCTAGAGGTTAAATCAGTTTTCTGTTAACAGAAGATAGCATTTTGTAATTTTTGTAGGAATTAATTCACGCATTATTTGAAGCAGGTCCAATGGAACAAAATGAAGCTTGTTACATCTACTTTCCGTTCATATAATTTTTACCCATGTTAGGATTTATCTTATCGCTGTTCAGGGGCTGTTTAAAGGGCTAGACATTGTAGAAATACAAAAGCTAGCTAGCGCTATAGTAACTGAATGTTACTGTAGCAGCAGCAGCACATGCAGAGCAGCGGCGGCAATGGGGCAGCAGCGGCTGCGGGCGGCGAGGGAGGCCGGCCGTGGCTGCGTCAGGCAAAGGCGGGCAACGGCCGCGGCAACAGCGGCAGCCAGCACCAGTTACAAACGGCGGCAGCAGGCGAGAAGCAGCAGCAGAGCATGCAGAGCAGCCGCGGTGAGCACAGCAGCACAGCGGCAGGAGCAGCTCGCAGGGGCATGCGTGTGCGGCAGCGGGTGGACGGGCGTTCCGAGGTGAGCACGGTGGCGCGCG
Organism: Triticum aestivum; assembly: GCF_018294505.1. Lineage (NCBI taxonomy): Eukaryota > Viridiplantae > Streptophyta > Magnoliopsida > Poales > Poaceae > Triticum > Triticum aestivum. The sequence goes on from NC_057797.1 coordinate 122,807,200, forward strand.
CGGTTCGAGCAAAAGTGACCGGAGTTGGCCACAACGACGGCGTCGGGCGGCGGCGGTTGCGAGCTTGCGACGGGGACGGTGCTGCAATGCGCGCGTGAGTAAACGAGGAGGCTAGGCGAGGCCTAAGCGATGCGGTGAAGCAGATGGGCCGCAGCACGGGGCCGTTTGGTCGCCGGAACGAGGCCGGCGATGAGCTACGCGGCGGCGAGCTCGGGCAAGTTGGGGGCGGCGCGTACAGCTAGCGAACGGCGACGAGAGAGAGAGAGGGGAGGAAGCGGGGGCTCACCGAGCGGCACACATGGTGGCCCTTGGAGGATTAGTAGCAGCAGAAGGTGTCGCCAAAGTCGGTGAAGAACGGGGGCAGTCGGAGATGGGGATGAAGGGGATCCGGTGCTTCGGTGCCTCCCAGCTCCAGTTGAGGCCACCAGTTGAAGGAGTCGATCCCGGCGGAGCTCATCGACAGGGTCAGCGGTCGCGGGGCCGCCGGTGGCCGCAACAACGACGGAGGACGGCGGCGATGCGGAGGAAGAAGACGGCATAGTAGGCGATGCTGCGGTGGCTCCTGGCTCGGTCCAGTGGGCGAAGACGATGTAACCAGGCACGGTGGGGTTCATGGACGGACTAGCTAGGCTCGGGGGCGACGGGGAGCGCGAGGACCATGGAGGCCATGACGGCAGAAGCTCGGCCTTGCGTCAGGAGGAAGAAGGGGGCACGAGGAAAAGAGGAAAGTGAGCTAGGGTTTGCCCAAGGCGTCGGGGTGGAGTTCTTATCTGACCTAGGGCTACAGTGGTGTCGTGGTGGCAGCATCCGCGTGGCGCACAGCGACGGACGGCGATGGCATGCTCAGGTTCCAAGCGGCGACGAGTAGGGGAAGAAAGGCCGAGGTAGGTGGATTGGGCCACACTGTGGCTTCGGTCGGGCCAAGTGCACAGTCTAGCTTTGCCATTTATCCTTTTCTGTTTTATGTTTTTCTTTTCCCTTTTTACATTTTTTTGTTTCTTTCTAGTTTTATTTATTTCAGTTTTATAAAATACCAAGTTAGCACCTAAAGTAGTATCATTAATACAGGCCACTGCCAAACCTAGTTTGATACCAAAACAAGTTAGTTAGATATTTTTATAATTTAAAAAGCAATTAAATTGTTATTTCAGCCACTGTTTTTATTTAGCTTAGGGGATTTAAACATTTTGAAAAAGGTTGGTTTCATCACCAAAATAAGTTAGGGATTATTTGCCACATGATGAACACTTTAGTTTTCATGTTTGAGAATTTTAGAATTCCACTTACTATTTGAATTTGAATTTGAACCGGATTTGGATCAACGTGAGATTAGTAACAGTAATAGTGGTGACGTGGCATCATTAGCGTGGGATTATTGTAGCTTAATTATCTGGGCGTCACAATTCTCCTCCACTACAAGAAATTTCGTCCCGAGATTTAGGAGCGGTTAAGGGGGGGAGGAATCTGGTTACGAAATTCTAACGATTCTTCTCGGTCATAGTTTCTCTTCTTGAAGAGGTTGATCCATTACATTGATATCTTCAGTCCTCTGCTTCAGGTCATCATGATGAAGTTGTCATCCTTCCTTCAGGATCTTCACCGTACTTACGAAAAGGTGAGAAGGGAAAACCCTATAAGGACGGATTCTAACAAGATCGAGCATCAGACGGTTAACTCAGGGGAAGAAACATAAGTATCTCTCGAATTGAAACTTAAGAAGACGCCGAGAGCAAAGTAAGAAGGTACCATGAGAAGTTTCAAATGGATAGGCAAGCGTTCGATGCCTAATCAGAAGGTGAAAGGGGTCCAGAGCAACGAGAATAAGTATTGCGTCTGATACCCGAATAGATCACTTGGCAGGTGGCCCGTGAGTTACATAAGAAGTCAAGTGCGAGGAATAACTTTGGAAACCGGGGGTGTACAGGAGAGTCAGGTTTCGATCCTGTGGAACCATGGGTTATGGGCCCACCATGTGGTTAAAAGTAGGAAAAGCGTTGATATCTTGCACGGTCATGATAGCAAGACATGTTAGAGGATAGCCTATTAGTTATGTTGGCAACAATGTCGATACCAAGGGCGAGGGACGAAGAGAATCATTTTCCTGCTCGTTGAACGAGGCGGACCATTAGGCAAAGTTCTCGTCCATCGGTGGCTACCGAAATGTCATCAATTATAGTAATAGGGTCTTACTGGCAGAGTTGTACCACGAGGTGCTTACCTAAGCAGGGAATTACCACGGCTCAGTTAAGTAGATTATAAGAAAGTTTGAACAAAACAATGGAAAGGAAAATGTGTTTAAACACATATATCAGGGGTATACCCTTCCTAAAGTCAAGTAGAGGATGATATCCAAGACAGGATATAAAGTAGAAAATCATTTAGGTAAAGGGAGAGCAATTCCATGACATTACCCAAACAATGGTGTTTGGATAATTGATCAAGAAGCATTCAGCATTGGGCTAAAAATGTTCTTGCTAAAAATCAGAGTACCATAGACATGCTTCAAGATAGCATTGACATGGTATTCAAGCAAAGGTCAGACTTTGGATACACGAAGGATTCATCAGGAACAACTTGTAGAATAAGTCTTACAATTTCCTCATGGAAGAATGGATAACCTCGCAGAAAAGGAAACTATAACAATAGGTCCTCCGGCCACGTGTGCTAGGATGACATCACCTTACCGGGTCATATAAGGAACAATGTTATGACTCTTGGAAAAATGTTCCAACCATCATATCTGACCGAGATTCAGATCTGATTGGTGTCAGGATAACTCAGACTCAGGATGCCTGAGAAGAAAGGTGCAACACAATTTGTCGCGATGACATTGTAAGATTCTCGGGAATTAAACTACAGAAGCGAGTTCCGAAATAAGAGTTCATCATTAAACCAAGGAGAGGATGAGAAGGTGGCTGATGGACTCAGCGACAATTCGTCGAGACTTCCAAAAGGTGGTTTCCAAAATTATGTGAACAAGGAGATAACATTAGTCGGATCTAATGATATAATGATGTATGCTTGAGGAAAACATACACAGTTAAACATTGCTTAAAAGGTGCACCCGAAATATGGGCTTAGGTAGCATGATCAATATTTAGAATGGTGATTCAATAACCAATGGTCCAAGAATGAAATATCGACCATTAATATCAAAGCATTAGGGTTGCTAGAAGTGCAGAATCACAGCAGTTCCGTTGACTGCATCCCGGTTAGAATCAACATGGGGACCAAGAAAGAAAGGGATACGGCGATAAGTATCACCGTATCAAGAATTGTTATGAGGTGGAGCAAGTCTCACAACATCCTTGACATAAAAGATAGTAATACTTCAAGGTAGAATATAATGCAAGCTGGATAGCAGGTTGCATCAATAACAGAACGAGTTTGTGATGAAAGAACGGTAAGGGTGTTGTTGATGGTAACACAAATCATCGAGGGGTAAGGATGGTATTTCTCATCGGGAAGTCGATTGATATCATGGAAGATCTCATTACGTTGAGGATGATCACGACACATTTGTCGAAAGTTTTCTTGAAGATGTAATCAATCAGCGACGACAACAAGTCAAAGGAATGATGAAACGGAAGGTTATTGGAACACGGGTACAACACAAACTCGAAATCAAGCTTTCTATTCAAGGTGAAATGATATGATGAGGAAAATTGATGTAAGCTTAGCTTATCATCGAAAATTGTGCTACAAGAAGAAGGACCAAGTAGCATAGTTAAAAGTTTGCACGATAATGATATAGCCGATAAGGCTTGGAAATGACTTGAAGGATTATTAAACTCGTAAGCAACAAGAATTACTTAGAGTTACTGAATCAGAGTGTGGAATCAATTCACTTATCGGTGTTCTCGGTTGACGACAACCCAGAACTCATGGAGTGACTCTAATAGGGAAAGGTGTTACTCCAACATAAATTCATAAGATGTAGTGCAATGGCATGATATCCTCGAGATACCAGGGGGATAATACTCGAAGGCATATCAAATGAAAGGTTGAAGTGGGGTGTATTGATATATAGAAGACAAGCGCTTTAACTTGTCTAAGAAGTGGAATCAGAGGAAGAAATTATGGTCGGAACCACAATCATAAATGATCGAACCACGAGTACAAGATGAACTTCTAACAAGGGGTAATTATTTTTACGAGCAGCTTCCACGATAAGTTCTACATCGTGTCCATGGGCATGAACACAAAGTTCAAGGTCGACTCCCACTTCTCCAATGCATAACCTTTCATTCACTTCTTGTTTCTTTTCTAAATGGCATTAGTTGTTGAAAGTTTTACCTGGTGCAACACCAGATAAGTAGGACCTGTGAAATCTTTCGAGTTTGCACAGATTAGGGAAGGCATTGGTTCAACCCATCGGGGCTTCTTAGGAACATATACCACAAGCTTCAAGAGTAAATATCACCAGCTCGAAAGCAGAGCATGGTTGGCAAAAGGATATGATACAATTTACAAAGGCATTATGTATCGGAGAAAGAACTCACAAGGTGATTAATTATGAAGGACACTGTTGGATAATAATCCAACAGTGGATATGGCGATCCACAATGGAGCTGATGTGAGTATCGATACCCAATCAGAGGAAGAAAGAATGCAAATGCATCGATTTGTAGAACATCTAAATAATTCAACATCTAAATAGCAAGGAATTATGATATTCAAATAAAGGGATCAGGAGCAAATGCTATGATCAAGGATGGATAAGTCGACTAGACTTAGGGGTAAAATCGATGGCAATCTGATTGGCCGAGAACCAGCTCATGTTCGAAAGACGTCTGAGCCGGAAGATAATTCATAAGGATCAACTGATGATTGCGTGCATTCGCACACATATAGAATCAACGGACTTAAAATGATAGTGACAAAGGATGCCAATAGGATTACTAGACTTATTGGTTTAACCAAAATGTAAGCATGCAAGAATTTCAAGAGCAATAGGCTCCTGAGGATTTTTGGAAGATCGAAAGGTATTTCGAAGATTGGTGTCATTCATGAATCAACTGGGGATGAGTGGATACTCGGTAAGTACGAGAATTTATCTGTAGGGATATTCATGTGGCAAGAACTGCAAGGCAATAGGCACAACATACTCTCAGATCATTAGAGAAAATTTCGGGGTATCTTGTAATAACAAGATCGACTGGGAATAAAATTAAGCACGATAGGTGTAAGTATTTATCCATAAGGATATTTCGATGGTAGGGAATAGCAAAAGCAACGGGCACAAGGTCTTGAGAGAATATCGGAGAGTATCTTCGAAATCTTCTGGTGCAGCCGGCGATCATCTGGACTGAAGGGGCTCTCCGGGAGAAAGTATTTTCGAGATCCTAAATTTAGATTTTAGTAAAAACCGTTTAACCCGAATAGAAGAGAGTTCAGAATCCCGGAGTAAAGATTGAGGAGTAAAAGATCCTAATACCACCCAATGACGACGTGGGCCCATGGGCCGCACAGCCATGTTAGTAAAAGTTTTGCAATGTCTAGACTCAACTTCGGCCAAGGAGTATGGAAGGGGGATTCCTACAGGCAGTTGGCTCTGATACCAACTTGTGACGCCCCCGATTTAATCATACACTAATCATACACGCAAACGTGTACGATCAAGATCAGGGACTCACGGGAAGATATCACAACACAACTCTACAAATAAAATAAGTCATACAAGCATCATATTACAAGCCAGGGGCCTCGAAGGCTCGAATACAAGAGCTCGATCATAGACGAGTCAGCGGAAGCAACAATACCTGAGTACAGACTTAAGTTAAACAAGTTTGCCTTAAGAAGGCTAGCACAAACTAGAATACAAATCGAAAGAGGCGCAGGCCTCCTGCCTGGGATCCTCCTAACTACTCCTAGTCGCCGTCAGCGGGCTGCACATAGTAGTAGGCACCTCCCGAGTAGTAGTAGTCTTCGTCGACGGTGGCGTCTGGCTCCTGGGCTCCAACGTCTGGTCGCAGCAATCGGGTATAGAAAAGGAGGGAAAAGAGGGAGAAAGCAACCGTGAGTACTCATCCAAAGTACTCGCAAGCAAGGAGCTACACTACATATGTATGCATTGGTATCAAATGGAATAAGGGTATCATATGTGGACTGAACTGCAGAATGCCGGAATAAGAGGGGGATAGCTAGTCCTTTCGAAGACTACGCTTCTGGCAGCCTCCGTCTTGTAGCATGTAGAAGAGAGTAGACTGAAGTCCTCCAAGTATCATCGCATAGCATAATCCTAACCGATGATCCTCCCCTCGTCGCCCTGTGAGAGAGCGATCACCGGTTGTATCCGGCACTTGGAAGGGTGTGTTTTATTAAGTATCTGGTTCTAGTTTTCATAAGGTCAAGGTACAACTCCAAGTCGTCCTGTTACCGATGATCACGGCTATTCGAATAGATTAACTTCCCTGCAGGGGTGCACCACATAACCCAACACGCTTGATCCCATTTGGCCGGACACACTTTTCTGGGTCATGCCCGGCCTCGGAAGATCAACATGTCGCAGCCCTACCTAGGCACAACAGAGAGGTCAGCACGCCAGTCTAAATCCTATGGCGCAGGGGTCTGGGCCAATCGCCCTTTGCACACCTGCACGTTGCGAACACGGCCGGTGAGCAGACCTAGCAACCTCCATTACAAAGGAAGTTGCGTTACGCAGTCCAACCCGGCGCGCGCCACTCAGTCGCTGACGTCATGAAGGCTTCGGCTGATACCACGATGTCGAGTGCCCATAACTGTCCCCGCGTAGATGGTTAGTGCGTATAGGCCAGTAGCCAGACTCAGATCAAATACCAAGATCTCGTTAAACGTGTTATCTTGAAGACACCGCGAACACCGACCAGGGCCAGGCCCACCTCTCTCCTAGGTGGTCTCAACCTGCCCTATCGCTCCGCCACAAAGATCCACCCAGAGGGCCGTCGGGACAAAGGTCCTTTCAGCCCCCAATCCGTGAATCACTCGCGGGTACTCCTCGAGCCAACCCGACTTTAGTCATCACATGTATCATGTATAAAGTATAGGTATATACCCGTGATCAACTCCCGAGTGATCACAGCCCAGTAGTATAGCATGGCAGACGGACAAGAGTGTAGGGCCACTGATGATAAACTAGCATCCTATACTAATCATTAGGATTGCAGGTAAAGGTAACAATAGTAGTAGCAAAGACAGGCTATGCATCGGGATAGGATTAACGGAAAGCAGTAACATGCTACACTACTCTAATGCAAGCAGTATAGAGAGTAGAGTAGGCGATATCTGGTGATCAAGGGGGGGGGCTTGCCTGGTTGCTCTGGCAAGAGAGAGGGGTCGTCAACACCGTAGTCGTACTGGGTAGCAACGGCGTCGGTCTCGGTGTCTAGTGAGAGAAGAGGGGGAAGAAACAATAAATATATCGCAAACAAATGTGTGACGATGCATGACATGACAAAGCGTGATGCTAGGTGTGCCCTAACGCGGTACGAGGTGGTACCGGTGAAGGGGGAACATCCGGGAAATTATCCCCGGTGTTTCGCGTTTTCGGACAGATGAGCCGGAGGGGGAAAGTTGCGTGATTGCTATGCTAGGGATGTGTAGCGGATGAACGGGCTGCGTATTTGGATTCGTCTCGTCATTCTGAGCAACTTTCATGTACAAGGTATTTTCAACCGAGTTACGGATTATTTTATACTGATTTTTAAAGTTTAATTTATTTTCTAGAATTAACATATTATTCTAATTCGGGTTGACTAAGTCAATTTGACTAGTCAAAAGGGGATGTGTGGCCCACATGTCATAGACTATATACCCACACAAATAAATAAATCTAACTTATTTAAAGTGGGGCCTAGACTAACTTAGCACTGAACTAGTACTACTACTAACTAAGCCTAGCAACTAATTAAGTAAGGGCCGGCCTGGGCACAGCCGTGCACACACAGTCACGATGTCACGCACACAACACACTCACACACAATGCTAGAGGTTAAATCAGTTTTCTGTTAACAGAAGATATCATTTTGTGATTTTTGTAGGAATTAATTCACGCATTATTTGAAGCAGGTCCAATGGAACAAAATAAAGCTTGTTACATCTACTTTCCGTTCATATAATTTTTACCCATGTTAGGATTTATCTTATCGCTGTTCAAGGGCTGTTTAAAGGGCTAGACATTGTAGAAATACAAAAGCTAGCTAGAGCTACAGTAACTGAATGTTACTGTAGCAGCAGCAGCACAGGCAGAGCAGCAGCGGCAATGGGGCAGCAGCGGCTGCGGGCGGCGAGGGAGGCCGGTCGTGGCTGCGTCAGGCAAAGGCGGGCGACGGCCGCGGCAATAGCGGCAGCCAGCACCAGTTACAAACGGCGGCAGCAGGCGAGAAGCAGCAGCAGAGCATGCAGAGCAGCCGCGGTGAGCGCAGTAGCACAGCGGCAGGAGCAGCTCGCAGGGGCTCGCGTGTGCGGCAGCGGGTGGACGGGCATTGCGAGGTGAGTGCGGTGGCGCGCGCGGTTCGAGCAAAAGTGACCGGAGTTTGCCACAACGACGGTGTCGGGCGGCGGCGGTTGCGAGCTTGCGACGGGGACGGTGCTGCAGTGCGCGCGTGAGTAAACGTGGAGGCTAGGCGAGGCCTAAGCGATGCGGTGAAGCAAATGCGCCGCAGCACGGGGCCGTTTGGTCGCCGGAACGAGGCCGACGACGAGCTACGCGGCGGCGAGCTCGGGCAAGTTGGGGGCGGCGCGTACAGCTAGCGAACAGCGACGAGAGAGAGAGAGAGGGGGGAGGAAGCGGGGGCTCACCGAGCGGCACTCACGGTGGCCCTTGGAGGATTAGTAGCAGCAGAAGGCGCCGACGAAGTCGGTTAAGAACGGGGACAGTCGGAGATGGGGACGAAGGGGATCCGGTGCTTCGGTGCCTCCCAGCTCCAGTTGAGGCCACCAGTTGAAGGAGTCGATCCCGGCGGAGCTCATCGACAGGGTCAGCGGGCGCGGGGCCGCCGGTGGCCGCGACAACGATGGAGGACGGCGGCGATGCGGAGGAAGAAGACGGCATAGTAGGCGATGCTGCGGTGGCTCCTGGCTCGGTCCAGTGGGCGAAGACGATGTAACCAGGCACGGTGGGGTTCGTGGACGGACTAGCTAGGCTCGGGGGCGACGGGGAGCGCGAGGACCATGGAGGCCATGACGGCAGAAGCTCGGCCTTGCATCAGGACGAAGAAGGGGGCACGAGGAAAAGAGGAAAGTGAGCTAGGGTTTGCCCAAGGCGTCGGGATGGAGTTCTTATCTGACCTAGGGCTACAGTGGTATTGCGATGGCAGCATCCGCGCGGCGCACAGCGACGGACGGCGATGGCGTGCTCAGGCTCCGAGCGGTGACGAGTAGGGGAAGAAAGGCCGAGGTAGGTGGATTGGGCCACATTGTGGCTTCGGTCGGGCCAAGTGCACAGTCTAGCTTTGCCATTTATCCTTTTCTGTTTTATGTTTTTCTTTTCCCTTTTTACATTTTTTTGTTTCTTTCTAGTTTTATTTATTTCAGTTTTATAAAATACCAAGTTAGCACCTAAAGTAGTATCATTAATACAGGCCACTGCCAAACCTAGTTTGATACCAAAACAAGTTAGTTAGATATTTTTATAATTTAAAAAGCAATTAAATTGTTATTTCAGCCACTGTTTTTATTTAGCTTAGGGGATTTAAAATTTTTGAAAAAGGTTGGTTCCATCACCAAAATAAGTTAGGGATTATTTGCCACATGATGAACACTTTAGTTTTCATGTTTGAGAATTTTAGAATTCCACTTACTATTTGAATTTGAATTTGAACCGGATTTGGATCAACGTGAGATTAGTAATAGTAATAGTGGTGGCGTGGCATCATTAGCGTGGGATTACTATAGCTTAATTATCCGGGCGTCACAATAGGTTCATGGGCGGAACCCGCAAGTTGATCACCAAAACATACATCAAGTGGATCAATAGAATACCCCATTGTCACCACGGGTATCCCACGCAAGACATACATCAAGTGTTCTCAAATCCTTAAAGACTCAATCCAATAAGATAACTTCAAAGGGAAAAGTCAATCCATCACAAGAGAGTAGAGGGGGAGAAACATCATAAGATCCAACTATAATAGCACAGCTCGCGATACATCAAGATCGCACCACCTCAAGAACACGAGAGAGAGAGAGATCAAACAGATAGCTACTAGTACATACCCTCAGCCCCGAGGGAGAACTACTCCCTCCTAGTCATGGAGAGCGTCGGGATGATGAAGATGGCCACTGGTGAGGGGTTCCCCCCTCCGGCAGGGTGCCGGAACGGGTCTAGATTGGTTTTCGGTAGCTACAGAGGCTTCTGGCGGCGGAACTACCGATCTATTGTGCTCCCCGATGGTTTTAGGGTATATGGGTATATATAGGAGGAAGAAATATGTCAGGGGAGCCACGAGGGGCCCACGAGGGTGGAGGGCGCGCCCAGGGGGTGGGCGCGCCCCCCTGCCTCGTGCCTTCCTCGTTGCTTCCCTTACGTACACCCCAAGTCTTCTGGATTGCTTCCGTTCCAAAAATAAGTTCCGTGAAATTTCAGGTCAATTGGACTCCGTTTGATTTTCCTTTTCTGCGATACTCTAAAACAAGGAAAAAATAGATACTGGCACTGGGCTCTGGGTTAATAGGTTAGTCCCAAAAATAATATAGAAGTGTATAATAAAGCCCATAAACATCCAAAACAGATAATATAATAGCATGGAACAATCAAAAATTATAGATACGTTGGAGACGTATCACGAGGCTCCGTTTCCTGGAAGGTTGGTTTCCCGGCGCAGGTGGCTACAAAACCCGACAGAGGAGGAGGAAAGTGGAGCAGACCAAACTACAGAAGTTGCATGCAAGGGTACAAGCGCTAGAGGAAAAGGACAGCTAGTGACCTGCCGAAGCTACCCCACTATCTCAGCGGAGAAGCAGCGTGGCTTCCACCGAGCTGCTTCAGGAGCCTAACTTCACGACTCCCAACTACCCCGTGGATGCTATCACGGAGGCTCAAGATTGCCACCTTGTGACGCAATGGCAGCACCTCAAAGTTAAGGCGGTTGTCGGCTCTATTGCACCTCCTGAACCGGCGCAACTTTTCACTGCCGGCCGATTCCACAAGGCTATGTCGTTGTGATGGTCGATGAAATAACGGATGGATTTGAGGAGCTCGAGCTTGACCCCCCTACTGGTAAAGGGGAGACTCGGCTGGGTCTTGCTCTGAAGACTCCATGTCTATGGCGGAAGGAGCTCATCAACCTTCCGAACTGGAAGCCTCCGCCTCCTCTGGCGAGTCAGAGCACTCCTCCTCCTCCTCCGCCTCCTCCTTCGACGAGTGATCAGGGCACTCCGCCTCCTTCTCCGCAAGCGCCTGTGCCGGCGTGTCCGAGAAGCCTGCCTCGACAACAAAAGCGGAAGACAGCCGTTGCCGCTCCGGCTGCTCCGGTGCGTCGTAGCACTCCGCCTCCTTCTTCGCCTCGTAAGCAACAAAGTAAGATAGCCGCAACCGCTCCGGCTGCTCCGGCGTCTAGCAGTATAGCCAGAGGCGGGAGGCAATACAGATTCGGTCCATCTCTCAAGCCTCTAGAGAAGTTACCATACGAGAGGACCGTGGAGGAAAACACGGAGATCTGTAAAGCCCAATTGAAGGACTTCTTTGAAATGCAAAGAGCTAAGAAACATCCACCTCCGGAGGAGAAGATAGATCCGGTGAAATTGAAGCACACTTTCGATGCCCTGAAGCGACCAACACCGCCTCCACTAGATGACAACCATCTCCGGGCTCTTAAAAAGGCAGCGAAAGAAGCGCGCCGGCCGGGAACTACTTCAAGTGACAAAAGGTTACAACAACGAACAAGTGGGAAAAAATCCCCAGCTCGGCAAACAGGCGAACCAATCGTGCCCCCCGTTGAAGGTGTCTAGCGATATCGTCGCAAATATGCCGAGGATGCTGCCCGGTACCAATCCTGGTGATTACCTGCCCGACTCTGCACATTTTGATACAATGGAGGTGGACGAACACAAATACCGGTACGGGAAGCCTCTTACAAACCTGGTGATCCTCCTCTAACAACGATGATGGGAAGATTCCATAAGTGGTACATGGACACCTGCAAGTCTGGGAAGGATATTTTGATGCTAAGAGTTAAAGAGGAGCATGACCTTGTTGGAATTGATCTGTTGTCTGTTCCATTTGAGGAGTTCTTCCAGTGTTTCAATCAGAAGACCCTCAATAAAATAATCATCACTTGCTACTGTCTGTAAGTACTACTTCTGTAATTAAGTCTCTATATATAGCTCGGCTCTTTCATTGTATGTATAAATAATTATCCTCACTATATTATGCAGATTGAAGATCATCGAATGCAAGAAAAGACAAATCTATGATATTGGGTTCATTAACACAAATCTCATAGATGAATGGACGGTTAAACATGATGCCAAAGAATCCGAGGCCAACTTGCTAAAATTGTTGCTTCAAAATCAAAACAAATATAAAATAATCTTTCCTTACAACTTCAAGTGAGTGTTACTGTCTTGTACATATTTGGTTTCCCTTATTACTCTAGGTTATAGTAATGTAATTGATGAGTTATGCATGTGTGCGCAGTTTCCACTTTATTCTCCTAGAGATTAAGCTTGAGCAAGGGAGTAGTAACCGTCTTAGACTCAAGATGAAAAGATCCCAAGGAGTATGCGTCCATGACTGAAATGCTCGAGAAGTAAGTTCAATCGATCATTATCACACCATATCGGCAACTTCGTTCATTTCCTGATATCAAGTAATAATTATTTTCTTTGTCTCGCAGGGTTTGGAAAGTGTTCACCGCAGAAGCTCTGGGATTGTCGGGGAAGCTGCGATTTACACACCCCGAAAGTAAGTACTACTAGGTAGTTCCGCGCATCTCCCATTGATTCTAGCTAGTTTCATCAATACAATTTATAATGCTTGATTATCAGTTTGATTGATCTCTATTTCTCGTGAAGTGGTTGTGGCAGGAAGGCGGGATTTTTTTTGTGGATACTACATTTGCGAGTACATCTACAACGTGACGACCTCTAAGCGGGGCTACTCTAAAGAAGATTCCGAAGTGCGTAAGCAATAATATTCACAATTCTATTTTATTACCATCATTTGTGTCGAGTTTCATTCATATATATGTATTGACCCCCTTCTTCAAATTAGCTTTGGCAGTTGCGGGATGAACTCCTTGTTGGGGAACGTAGTAATTTCAAAATTTTCCTACGCACACGTAGGATCATGGTGATGCATAGCAACGAGAGGGGAGAGTTTGTCCCCGTACCCTCATAGACCGAAAGCGGAAGCGTTAGCACAACGCGGTTGATGTAGTCGTACGTCTTCATGATCTGACTGATTCAAGTACCGAACGCACGGCACCTCTGAGTTCAGCACACGTTCAACTCGATGACGTCCTGCGAGCTCCGATCCAGCAAAGCTTCGCAGGAGAGTTTCATCAGCACGACGGTGTGATGACGGTGATGATGATGCTACCGACGTAGGGCTTTGCCTAAGCACCGCTATGATCTTTACGTCATCCAATATATTGATCTTTACGTCTCGACCATTTCGAGACTCCTCATCTTGTCTGTGATCATATCTGGGACTCCAAACTACCATCGGTACATCAAAACACAAAAACTCATAATATCGATCGTCACCGAACTTTAAGCGTGCGGACCCTACAGGTTTGAGAACTATGTAGACATGACCGAGACACGTCTCCGGTCAATAACCAATAGCGGAACCTGGATGCTCATATTGGCTCCCACATATTCTACGAAGATCTTTATCGGTTAAACCGCATAACAACATACGTTGTTCCCTTTGTCATCGGTATGTTACTTGCCCGAGATTCGATCATCGGTATCTCAATACCTAGTTCAATCTCGTTACCGGCAAGTCTCTTTACTTGTTCCGTAATACATCATTCCGCAACTAACTCATTAGTTACAATGCTTGCAAGGCTTATAGTGATGTGTATTACCGAGTGGGCCTAGAGATACCTCTCTAATAATCGGAGTGACAAATCCTAATCTTGAAATATGCCAACTCAACAAGTACCTTTGGAGACACCTATAGAGCACCTTTATAATCACCCAGTTACGTTGTGATGTTTGGTAGCACACAAAGTGTTCCTGAAAGCACAAGTGCTCCCTAGGTGGTTTTGATAATTGATGACAACATATCTCTTGTTGGACTAACATTTCTATCTAGCATGTTTCAGATAAGTTCAACAATGGAGTGGCATGGACTAAAGGTTGTGGGAACTCCTTCAAGATGCTAAGGACAAAGGATTGGCTAAAGCCTCAAGCTCAAGACTCTTCATTTTACATTTTAGTGATCCAAGATCACATTGAGTCCATAGGAAAAGCCAATACTATCAAGGAGGGATGAGTTGTTGCTTAATGAGCCTCTTGCTTCATGTGCTTAGTGATATGCTCCAAAACTCTCAACTACTTTCCCACTTCCACATATGACCTAAACCCTAAGCCAAACTCGGTCCTACCGATTCTTTCTATCCGGCGCCACCGAGTTTCATTTGTCATAAGCCACTGCCAAACCCTAGCAATTCAGTTCTACCGATAGGGATCTCGGCCTCACCGAGATGGGATTGCAAACTCTCTGTTTCCCTTTCGTAACTTTTCGGTCTCACCGAAAGAGCGAATCGGTCCCACCAAGATTGCAATGTAAATTCAGTGTTTCCTTTTTGTAACTTTTTGGTCTCACCGAAAGAGCAAATCGGTCCCACCGAGTTTGCCTGACCAACTCTCTGGTTAGCTAATTACCAAAATTGGTCTCACCGAGTTTATGTAATCGGTCTCACCGAGATTACGTTATGCCCAAACCCTAACCATATCGGTCCTACCGAGTTGCATGTCAGTCCCACCGAAAATCTCTAACGGTCACTAGGTTTACCTTTTCGGTCCGACCGAGTTTTTTGATTCGGTCCCACCGAGATTGGAAAACTGTGTGTAACGGTTGGATTTTGTGTGGAGGCTATATATACCCCTCCACCTCCTCTTCTTTCATGGAGAGAGCCATCCGAACACATACACAATTCCAACTCATATGTTCTGAGAGAGAACCACCTACTCATGTGTTGAGACCAAGATATTCCATTCCTACCATATGAATCTTGATCTCTAGCCTTCCCCAAGTTGCTTTCCACTCAAATCTTCTTTCCACCAGATCCAAATCCTATGAGAGAGAGTTGAGTGTTGGGGAGACTATCATTTGAAGCACAAGAGCAAGGAGTTCATTACCTACACACCATTTGTTACTTCTTGGAGAGTGGTGTCTCCTAGATTGGCTAGGTGTCACTTGGGAGCCTCCGACAAGATTGTGGAGTTGAACCAAGGAGTTTGTAAGGGCAAGGAGATCGCCTACTTCGTGAAGATCTACCGCTAGTGAGGCAAGTCCTTCGTGGGCGATGGCCATGGTGGGATAGACAAGGTTGCTACTTCGTGGACCCTTTTGTGGGTGGTTGCTTCTTCATGGACCCTTTGTGTGTGGTTGCTTCTTCGTGGACCCTTCGTGGGTGGAGCCCTCCGTGGACTCGCGCAACCGTTACCCTTCGTGGGTGGAGCCCTCCGTGGACTCGCGCAACCGTTACCCTTCGTGGGTGGATCCCTCCGTGGACTCGCGCAACCGTTACCCTTCGTGGGTTGAAGTCTCCATCAACGTGGATGTAGGATAGCACCACCTATCCGAACCACGGGAAAAACATCCGTGTCTCCAATTGCGTTTGAATTCTCCAAACCCTTCCCCTTACATTCTTGCAAGTTGCATGCTTTACATTTCACTGCGCATATACTCTTTGCATGCTTGCTTGATATGTTGAAATTGTGCCTAAAACTCCACTCAAACCAAAAAAGGCCTAAAAATTGCAACTTTAGCACTAAGTGTCTAATCACCCCCCCTCTAGACACATCTACTTCTAGATCCTACAAGTGGTATCAGAGCTTTGGTCTCCATTGCCTTGGTTTAATCACCATTGGAGGAAGATGGATGTGTCTACCTTAGGGAGTCTTAGACAAAGAGTGCCTATTCTTGATGGAGAGTATTTTCATGAGTGGAAAAATGAGATGCTTGTAATTTTCAATCAATATCATTTGAACAAGTATATTGCTAGCCCTTGTGCACCTCATATTGATCCTTTGCATCCTACCCTAGATGAAGATATTGACATGATTCGCAATCTTAGAACTATTGAGCTCATCATTAGAGGATTGCTCAAAATTTTGATTGCTAGTTTGCCTACTCTTAATTGTGCCTATACTATATGGAAATTTCTTGAGGAACGATTTCTCGATCATTCCTTGAAAACTTTGGATGAAATTCTCCATAAATCTATTGCCTTGAGTAAGATGAACTCTAGTGATCCTAGTTTTGGTAATTGTCTATTTGAACTTACCAATCTTAAGCATGCTAAAGGAGATGTTGGAATCATTAGTGATATCATATTCGAAGCTATAAGAATTCATAAAAGTGACCACTTTGATGATCATTTATCTAATGAATTACCCTCTCTAGGAAATGATGAGTCACAAGATCATGATGAACATGGATACTATGATGATGATGATGATGATGATAGTGACTTTGATCTTGATGATGCAATGAGACATTTTGGTCTTATGGCAAATCTTCGGGGATATGAATCAGGAGGAAAGGAATGGGTTCTTGATAGTGGATGTACTGATCATATGACCGGAGATGAAGAGATGTTTCTTGAGCTTGCTGAAAATGACGGCCCTCGAAAATATGTCACCTTTGGTGATAATTCAAAGGGTAAAGTGGTTGGCCTTGGTAAGGTGGACATCTCACATGATAGTTCCATTCAAAATGTCATGCTCGTTGAATCTCTCGGCTACAACTTACTTTCAGTATCTAGACTTGCTGATTTCGGTTTGAATGTCCTATTTACTGAGGTAGATTGCCAAGTATTTCGTCGAGACAATCATAAAATGGTCTTTACCGGTATGCGTAGAGGTGATCTTTACATTGTCGATTTCTCTAAAAAGGCACAACCTAAAACTTGCTTTATTGCTAAATCCTCAAAAGGTTGGTTGTGGCATAGACGACTAGGTCACGTTGGCATGAGAAACCTTGACAAGCTTATTAAAGGAAATCATATCCTTGGAGTTAACGATGTCATATTTGATAAGGATAGACTTTGCAGTGCTTGTCAAGCAGGTAAACAGGTTGGAGGAAGACATCCCGTGAAGAACATCATGACCACAAGGAGGCCACTCGAGCTACTTCATATGGATCTTTTTGGTCCCAACGCCTACAAGAGTCTCGGTGGAAATTCTTTTGGTCTAGTTATAGTTGATGATTTTTCAAGATTTACGTGGGTGTTCTTTCTTAATGACAAGTCACAGGTCCAGAAGATCTTCAGAAACTTCGCTAGGAAGGCCCAAAATCAGTTTGACATGAAGATCAAGAAGGTTCGGAGTGACAACGGAATGGAGTTCAAGAACGCAAATGTGGACACCTTTCTTGACGAAGAAGGGATTTCACACGAGTTCTCAGCTACGTACACACCTCAACAAAATGGAGTTGTTGAGAGGAAGAACCGGATGCTCATCGAAATGGCAAGAACGATGCTTGATGAATACAAGACGCCGAAGCACTTTTGGGCAGAAGCGGTTGAGACAGCTTGTCACGCAACAAATCGCTTGTATCTTCACAAGCTACTCGACAAGACGGCATACGAGCTCCTCACCGGTAACAAACCCCAAGTTGGATACTTTCGAGTATTCGGCTCAAAGTGCTACATTCTTGATAAGCATCATCGTTCAAAGTTTGCTCCTAAATCTCATGAAGGTTTCCTACTTGGTTATGGCTCAAACTCTCACACTTACCGTGTCTACAACAATTTCACCCGAAAGGTTGAAGAGACGGTAGATGTGAAGTTTGATGAATCTAATGGCTCGCAAGTAGAGCAATTGCCAATTGATGTAGGAGACAAAGACCCTTTAGAAGCAATCCAAGACTTGTCCATTGGCAAAATTCGTCCAATGGAGGTGAAGGAGAGTACTTCATCCGTCCAAGTGGAAGCTTCTACTTCACGACAAAGTGAACCAAGAATTGACACGGAAGCATCCACAAGTGGGACACACCAAGATGAAGAAAACGAGGAAATACATCAAGACGAACATCAACAACCTCCTTCTCCACCACGACAAGAGAACGACAACGTCAACAATGAAGAAGACCAAGAAGAAGAACAAGATGAAGAAGATGTTCAACAAAGACCCAAGCAAAAGCTCTCACGAGTTCGAGCAAGAATTGCCAAAGATCATCCCGTCGAGCAAATCTTAAATGATATACAAACCGGGAGAATCACTCGCTCAAAGACTCGTTTGGCTAACTTTTGTGAAAACTATTCATTCATCTCTAGCATTGAACCTATGAAGGTTGAAGAAGCATTGGAAGATCCGGATTGGATAAACGCTATGCATGAAGAGCTACACAACTTTGAGAGAAACCAAGTTTGGACATTAGTTGAGAAGCCCGACAACAACCACAACATCATTGGTACCAAATGGGTGTTTCGCAACAAGCAAGATGAAGATGGACAAGTGGTTCGCAACAAAGCACGTCTCGTCGCCCAAGGATACACACAAGTCGAAGGTATGGACTATGGTGAGACATATGCTCCCGTTGCTAGACTTGAGTCCATTCGCATCTTACTTGCCTATGCTAATCACCATAATATCACCTTGTACCAAATGGACATTAAAAGTGCTTTTCTAAATGGCGAAATAGAGGAGGAAGTTTATGTCAAACAACCTCCCGGCTTTATCAATCCTAAGAAACCAAATCATGTTTACAAACTTCACAAAGCTCTTTATGGTCTTAAACAAGCTCCTAGAGCATGGTATAAATGCTTGACCAAGTTCCTTATTACAAGTGGTTTTGAAATTGGTAAAATTGATTCTACTCTTTTTACTAAAAGGGTTAATGGAGAACTATTTGTATGCCAAATTTATGTTGATGATATCATATTTGGTTCAACTAACCCTCTCTTTAGTGAAAAGTTTGGAAAGCTTATGTCAGAGAAGTTTGAGATGTCTATGATGAGTGAACTCAAATTCTTTCTCGGTTTGCAAATCAAGCAAACTAAGGAAGGTACATTTGTCTCTCAAACGAAGTACACCAAGGACTTATTCAAGAAGTTCAATATGCAAGAATGCAAAGGTATGTCTACACCCATGCCTACTAGTGGACATAATGATTTGACCAAAGATGGTGAACCGGTTGATCAAAAGGTTTATCGCTCTATGATTGGTTCATTGTTATACCTATGTGCTTCACGTCCCGATATTATGCTAAGCGTGTGCATGTGTGCACGATATCAAGCTGCTCCTAAAGAATGTCATCTTAAGGCTATGAAAAGGATAGTGAGATATTTAATCCATACACCAAATTTTGGCATTTGGTATCCTAAGAGGTCTTCTTTTGATCTTGTTGGCTATTCCGACTCGGATTATGCCGGAGACAAGGTTGATAGAAAGTCCACTTCGGGTACTTGTCAATTTCTTGGTAGATCTCTTGTGTCTTGGTCTTCCAAGAAACAAAACTCGGTATCCTTATCCACCGCCGAAGCGGAATACATTGCCGCTGGTTCATGTTGTGCTCAATTACTTTGGATGACCCAAACTCTTAAAGATTATGGGATTTATGTGAAACATGTTCCACTGCTTTGTGACAATGAAAGTGCTATCAAAATTGGTCATAATCCTGTACAACATTCTCGAACTAAGCATATTGAAGTTCGTCATCATTTCATTCGAGACCATGTTGCTAAGGGTGACATTAATCTTAAGCACGTTTGCACCGATAAGCAATTAGCGGATATATTTACTAAACCTCTTGATGAGAAAGTATTTTGCAGGTTGAGAGGTGAATTGAACATCATTGATGCTTCAAACTTGGAGTGGAAACTCCATTGGATACATGCAAGACATGAGCTTATGACTAATCCATGATATATCTCTTATGATGACTATCTTATGTCTTGGATATATTTGTACCTTGCATGTTGTCTAACCCATGTAGGTGCTTGGTTGAATCTAATTCCATGAGATTGCGACTCACTCACATCTTGAGCAATCTCTACATCACCAAGACTCTACACAATGGTGGTTGAAGACAAGGAAGCACAAAACCATTCAAACATATCCTTTGACAAATTCTATGTTGAGCTTCATGATTGTCATTTTTGGATACACAAGTGCTCTTCCTTTGCAAGAACTAACCCATGTAGGTAGATGAACTCAAACTCCAAGTGGTGCTCCCAACTCTTGATGAGCTACATCAACCTTGAGCACCCACACAAGTTCAACTACATGAGCAAGAACCACACCACCACCCAAGGTATGTTATTCCATCTTAGAGAAGCTTTACTCCAAGACATGAGTCAAAGCAACTCAACAAGATGTGAATACATCAAGATGCTTAAACGAAAAATGGTAACCCCATTTTGAGCTTAAACGATGAGTATGACCTATGATCAAGTGTTCTCACTTGACTCCTAAGTCAATATACTCTAACATAGGTGACTATGTCACCGCCCAACTCTAGATGAAGTTCTCTTGTGTTCTTTTCTGTGTTATTGCATTTGTCTCATGCATGTTTAGTTTCTTTCTCTTTTTCAACAACAACAAAAAAAACTCCATCTAGATCTTTCAGTTTCTTCTCTTTTCTCTTTGTTTTTGTTCTGCATTTTCTGCATTTAATTCCTTGCAAATCCTTCAGGTAATTCATTGCAAATCTTTGTGAGATCCTACATGTCTAGTGAGTTGAGGTGACAAGTGTTTTTCTCTGTGTAAACTCGGTTTCACCGACTTGCAATTTTCGGTCCAACCGAATCTTTTCGGTACCACCAAAATATGTCACTCGGTGCCACCGACTTTGCAATCAGAAAAACAGTTTTCCACTTTTCCTACATTTCTTCTGATCCATCTCCACTCAATGAATCTTGTCCTCTACAAGCATCACAATTTTATCCTTTGCTTTGTGTTGAGTCTCAAGGACCAAACCTATACGACGGATTCCAGAAAGCCCTTCTTGGAAATTGATGTCAAAGGGGGAGAGAGAGATCACATCAAAGCTTGCAGGAGAAAGAAATCACATCAAAGCACATCAAGGGGGAGAGAAAGTCTCAAGGATCCCAGATGTTGTTAAGGGGGAGAGAGAGATTTCCCAGATGTTATTAAGGGGGAGAGAGAGATTTCCAGGGAGAGAAAATACTCAAGGATCCCAGATGCTTGATGTTCAAGAGGAGAGATGTCACATGTCTTTGTGGGGGAAAGACATGTTCATATACGCTTATTTGCATTAAGTTCTATCCATTTGTATCTTTCAGCTCTGATTTTCTGTTCCCTATCTTCTCCCAATATCCCATGTAAGATTCAGGGGGAGCAAGACACCTAAGGGAAAGAAATCAGTCAAATTCATTGCATATCTTTATTCTTGGGGACATGTTGAATCCAATGTGGTACCTTGCACTCACTCTCTACATGTCATCCCAGTCTTGGTATTCTTGTGGTTTCTTTTGTTTACTTTGGCTAGTGGATGTACCTGTGTTATCTAACTTTGTTTGTGCAGGTTCATTCCATCCTAAGCCAACTCAAGACCACAAGGTAAGTATATGAATCAAAATCATGAGTATGAGGAGTTCTTGCTTATGTACATACTGTTTGCAAGAAGGACTCATGAGCATGAAGGTATTCTCCTTGATAATCTTTTGCTCTGATGCATATGGCCAAGATACATGTAACACATTGCCTACTCTGTCATGGTTATGCTCTCACATGCCTCTATATTTCATATTCACATGAGTGCATACATGTAGGGGGGGGGCTATGCTTGTTACATGTCCTTCCAAAGCTTTACTTGCTGTTCTTTATATCTTTATCTAAAGCTTTGATGTATGTTGCCATCAATTACCAAAAAGGGGGAGATTGAAAGCACAAGTGCTCCCTGGGTGGTTTTGATAATTGATGACAACATATCTCTTGTTGGACTAACATTTCTATCTAGCATGTTTTAGATAAGTTCAACAATGGAGTGGCATGGACTAAAGGTTGTGGGAACTCCTTCAAGATGCTAAGGACAAAGGATTGGCTAAAGCCTCAAGCTCAAGACTCTTCATTTTACATTTTAGTGATCCAAGATCACATTGAGTCCATAGGAAAAGCCAATACTATCAAGGAGGGATGAGGTGTTGCTTAATGAGCCTCTTGCTTCATGTGCTTAGTGATATGCTCCAAAACTCTCAACTACTTTCCCACTTCCACATATGACCTAAACCCTAAGCCAAACTCGGTCCTACCGATTCTTTCTATCCGGCGCCACCGAGTTTCATTTGTCATAAGCCACTGCCAAACCCTAGCAATTCAGTTCTACCGATAGGGATCTCGGTCTCACCGAGATGGGATTGCAAACTCTCTGTTTCCCTTTCGTAACTTTTCGGTCTCACCGAAAGAGCGAATCGGTCCCACCGAGATTGCAATGTAAATTCAGTGTTTCCTTTTTGTAACTTTTTGGTCTCACCGAAAGAGCAAATCGGTCCCACCGAGTTTGCCTGACCAACTCTCTGGTTAGCTAATTACCAAAATCGGTCTCACCGAGTTTGTGTAATCGGTCTCACCGAGATTACATTATGCCCAAACCCTAACCATATCGGTCCTACCGAGTTGCATGTCGGTCCCACCAAAAATCTCTAACGGTCACTAGGTTTACCTTTTCGGTCCGACCGAGTTTTTTGATTCGGTCCCACCGAGATTGGAAAACTGTGTGTAACGGTTGGATTTTGTGTGGAGGCTATATATACCCCTCCACCTCCTCTTCATTCGTGGAGAGAGCCATCAGAACACATACACAATTCCAACTCATATGTTCTAAGAGAGAACCACCTACTCATGTGTTGAGACCAAGATATTCCATTCCTACCATATGAATCTTGATCTCTAGCCTTCCCCAAGTTGCTTTCCACTCAAATCTTCTTTCCACCAGATCCAAATCCTATGAGAGAGAGTTGAGTGTTGGGGAGACTATCATTTGAAGCACAAGAGCAAGGAGTTCATTACCTACACACCATTTGTTACTTATTGGAGAGTGGTGTCTCCTAGATTGGCTAGGTGTCACTTGGGAGCCTCCAACAAGATTGTGGAGTTGAACCAAGGAGTTTGTAAGGGCAAGGAGATCGCCTACTTCGTGAAGATCTACCGCTAGTGAGGCAAGTCCTTCGTGGGCGATGGCCATGGTGGGATAGACAAGGTTGCTACTTCGTGGACCCTTTGTGGGTGGTTGCTTCTTCGTGGACCCTTTGTGGGTGGTTGCTTCTTCGTGGACCCTTTGTGGGTGGTTGCTTCTTCGTGGACCCTTCGTGGGTGGAGCCCTCCGTGGACTCGCGCAACCGTTACCCTTCGTGGGTGGAGCCCTCCGTGGACTCACGCAACCGTTACCCTTCGTGGGTGGAGCCCTCCGTGGACTCGCGCAACCATTACCCTTCGTGGGTTGAAGTCTCCATCAACGTGGATGTAGGATAGCACCACCTATCCGAACCACGGGAAAAACATCCGTATCTCCAATTGTTTTTGAATTCTCCAAACCCTTCCCCTTACATTCTTGCAAGTTGCATGCTTTACATTCCGCTGCGCATATACTCTTTGCATGCTTGGTTGATATGTTGAAACTGTGCCTAAAACTCCACTCAAACCAAAAAGGCCTAAAAATTGCAACTTTAGCACTAAGTGTCTAATCAACCCCCCCCCCCTCTAGACACATCTACTTCTAGATCCTACAGTTCCTCCGGTAAACGGGAGTTGCATAATCTCATAGTCATAGGAACATGTATAAGTCATGAAGAAAGCAATAGGAACATATTAAACGATCAAGTGCTAAGCTAACGGAATGGGTCATGTCAATCACATCATTCTCCTAATGGTGTGATCCCATTAATCAAATGATAACTCATGTCTATGGTTAGGAAACATAACCATCTTTAATTAATGAGCTAGTCAAGTAGAGGCATACTAGTGACGCTCTGTTTGTCTATGTATTCACACATGTATCATGTTTCCGGTTAATACAATTCTCACATGAATAATAAACATTTATCATGATATGAGGAAATAAATAATAACTTTATTATTTCCTCTAGGGCATATTTCCTTCAGTCTCCCACTTGCACTAGAGTCAATAATCTAGATTACACAGTAATGATTCTAACACCCATGGAGCCTGGGTGCGGATCATGTTTTGCTCGTGGAAGAGGCTTAGTCAACGGGTCTACAACATTCAGATCCGTATGTATCTTGCAAATCTCTATGTCTCCCACCTGGACTTGATCCCGGATGGAGTTGAAGCGTCTCTTGATGTGCTTGGTTCTCTTGTGAAATCTGGATTCCTTTGCCAAGGCAATTGCACCAGTATTGCCACAAAAGATTTTCATTGGACCCGATGCACTAGGTATGACACCTAGATCGGATATGAACTACTTCATCCAGACTCCTTCATTTGCTGCTTCTGAAGCAGCAAATGTACTCCGCTTCACATGTAGATCCCTCCACGATGCTTTGTTTAGAACTGCTCCAACTGACAGCTCCACCATTCAATATAAACACGTATCCGGTTTGCGATTTAGAATCGTCTGGATCAGTGTCAAAGCTTGCATCAACGTAACCTTTTATGATGAGCTCTTTGTCACCTCCATAAACGAGAAACATATCCTTAGTCCTTTTCAAGTATTTCAGGATGTTCTTGACCGCTGTCCAGTGATCCACTCCTGGATTACTTTGGTACCTCCCTACTAAACTAATAGCAAGGCACACATCAGGTCTGGTACATATCATTGCATACGTGATAGTGCCTATGGTTGAAGCATAGGGAACATCTTTCATTTTCTCTCTATCTTCTGCAGTGGTCGGGCATTGAGTCTTACTCAACTTGACACCTTGTAACACGGGCAAGAACCCTTTCTTTGCCTGATCCATTTTGAACTTATTCAAAACTTTGTCATGGTATGTGCTTTGTGAAAGTCCAATTAAGCGTCTTGATCTATCTCTATAGATCTTGATGCCCAATATGTAAGCAACTTCACCGAGGTCTTTCATTGAAAAACTCTTATTCAAGTATCCTTTTATGCTATCCAGAAATTCGGTATCATTTCCAATCAACAATGTGTCATCCACATATAAGATTATAAATGCTACAGAGATCCCATTCACTTTCTTGTAAATACAGGCTTCTCCAAAAGTTTGTATAAAACCATATGCTTTGATCACACTATCAAAATGTTTATTCCAACTCTGAGAGGCTTGCACCAGTCCATAAATGGATCGCTGGAGCTTGCACACTTTGTTAGCACCTTTTGGATCGATAAAACCTTCAGGTTGCATCATATACAACTCTTCTTCTAGAAATCCATTCAGGAATGCAGTCTTTACATCCATTTTCCAAATTTCATAATCATAAAATGCGGCAATTGCTAACATGATTCGGACGGACTTAAGCATCGCTACGGGTGAGAAGGTCTCATCATTGTCAACTCCTTGAACTTGTCAAAAACCTTTCCCAACAAGTCGAGCTTTGTAGACAGTAACATTACCGTCAGCGTCTGTCTTCTTCTTGAAGATCCATTTATTCTGGATGGCTTGCTGATCATCGGGCAAGTCAACCAAAGTCCACACTTTGTTCTCATACATAGATCCCATCTCGGATTTCATGGCCTCAAGCCATTTTGCGGAATCTGGGCTCATCATCGCTTCCTCATAGTTCATAGGTTCATCATGGTCTAGTAACATGACCTCCAGAACAGGATTACCGTACCACTCTGGTGTAGATCTTACTCTGGTTGACCTACGAGGTTCGGTAGTAACTTGATCTGAAGTTTCATGATCATTATCATTAGCTTCCTCACTAATTGGTGTAGATGTCACAGGAACTGGTTTATGTGATGAACTACTTTCCAATAAGGGAGCGGGTACAGTTACCTCATCAATTTCTACTTTCCTCCCACTCACTTCTTTCGAGATAAACTCCTTCTCTAGAAAGGATCCATTCTTAGCAACAAAATTCTTGCCTTCGGATCTGTGATAGAAGGTGTACCCAACTGTTTCTTTTGGGTATCCTATGAAGACACATTTCTCTGACTTGGGTTCGAGCTTATCAGGTTGAAGCCTTTTCACATAAGCATCGCAGCCCCAAACTTTAAGAAACAACAACTTTGGTTGCTTGCCAAACCACAGTTCATAAGGCATCGTCTCAACGGATTTCGATGGTGCCCTATTTAACCTGAATGCAGCCGTCTCTAAAGCATAACCCCAAAACGATAGCGGTAAATCAGTAAGAGACATCATAGATCGCACAAAGTATGATTACGCTGTTCGGACACACCATTACGCTGTGGTGTTCCGGGTGGAGTGAGTTGCGAAACTATTCCGCATTGTTTCAAATGTAGACCAAAATCGTAACTCAAATATTCTCCTCCACGATCAGATCGTAGAAACTTTATTTTCTTGTTACGATGATTTTCCACTTCACTCTGAAATTGTTTGAACTTTTCAAATGTTTCAGACTTATGTTTCATTAAGTAGATATACCCATATCTGCTCAAATCATCTGTGACGGTGAGAAAATAATGATACTCGCCGCGAGCCTCAATATTCATCGGACCACATACATCAGTATGTATGATTTCCAATAAATATGTTGCTCGCTCTGTAGTTCCGGAGAACGGCGTTTTAGTCATCTTGCCCATGAGGCATGGTTCGCAAGTACCAAGTGATTCATAATCAAGTGATTCCAAAAGTCCATCAGTATGGAGTTTCTTCATGCGCTTTACACCAATATGACCCAAACTGCAGTGCCATAAATAAGTTGCACTACATTATCAACTCTACATCTTTTGGCTTCAACATTATGAATATGTGTGTCACTACTATCGAGATTTAACACAAATAGACCACTCTTCAAGGGTGTGTGGCCATAAAAGATATTACTCATATAAATAGAACAACCATTATTCTCAGATTTAAATGAATAACCGTCTCGCATCAAACAAGATCCAGATATAATATTCATGCTCAACGCTGCCACCAAATAACAATTATTTAGGTCTAAAACTAACCCCAAAAGGTAGATGTAGAGGTAGCGTGCCGACGGCGATCACATCGACTTTGGAACCATTTCCCACGCGCATCGTCACCTCATCCTTAGCCAGTCTTCGCTTAATCCGTAGTCCCTGTTTCGAGTTGCAAATATTAGCAACAGAACCAGTATCAAATACACAGGTGCTATTACGAGCTCTAGTAAGGTAGACATCAATAACATGTATATCACATATACCTTTGTTCACCTTGCCATCCTTATTATCCGCCAAATACTTGGGGCAGTTCCGCTTCTAGTGACCAGTTTGCTTGCAGTAGAAGCACTAAGTCTCAGGCTTGGGTCCAGACTTGGGTTTCTTCTCCTGAACAACAACTTGTTTGTCGTTCTTTTTGAAGTTCCCCTTCTTCTTCCCTTTGCCCTTTCTCTTGAAACTGGTGGTCTTGTTGACCATCACCACTTGATGCTCCTTCTTGATTTCTACCTCCGCAGCCTTTAGCATTGCGAAGAGCTCGGGAATCGTCTTATCCACCCTTGCATGTTATAGTTCACCACGAAGCTCTTGTAGCTTGGTGGTAGTGATTGAAGAATTCTGTCAATAACACTATCATCCGGAAGATTAACTCCTAGTTGAATTAAGTGATTGTTATACCCAAACATTCTAAGTATATGCTCACTGATAGAACTATTCTCCTTCATCTTGCAGCTGTAGAACTTATTGGAGACTTCATATCTCTCAATCCGGGCATTTGCTTGAAATATTAACTTCAACTCCTGAAACATCTCATATGCTCCATGACGTTCAAAATGTCGTTGAAGTCCCAGTTCTAAGCCGTAAAGCATGGCACACTGAACTATCGAGTAGTCATTAGCTTTGCTCTGCCAGACGTTCATAACATCTGGTGTTGCTCCTGCAGCAGGTTTGGCACCTAGCGGTGCTTCCAGGACGTAATTCTTCTGTGCAGCAATGAGGATATCCTCAAGTTATGGACCCAGTCCGTGTAATTGCTACCATCATCTTTCAACTTTGCTTTCTCAAGGAACGCATTAAAATTCAACGGAACAACAGCACGGGCCATCTATCTACAACAACATAGACAAGCAAAATACTATCAGGTACTAAGTTCATGATAAATTTAAGTTCAATTAATCATATTACTTAAGAACTCCCTCTTAGATAGACATCCCTCTAATCATCTAAGTGATCACGTGATCCAAATCAACTAAACCATAACCGATCATCACGTGAAATGGAGTAGTTTTCAATGGTGAACATCACTATGTTGATCATATATACTATATGATTCACTCTCGACCTTTTGGTCTCAATGTTCCGAAGCCATATCTGTATATGCTAGACTCGTCAAGTTTCACCCGAGTATTCTGCGTGTGCAAAACTGGCTTGCACCCGTTGTAGATGAACGTTGAGCTTGTCACACCCGATCATCACGTGGTGTCTCGGCACGACGAACTTTGGCAACGGTGCATACTCGGGGAGAACACTTTTACCTTGAAATTTAGTGAGAGATCATCTTATAATGCTACCGTCAATCAAAGCAAAATAAGATACATAAAGGATAAACATCACATGCAATCAATATAAGTGATATGATTTGGCCATCATCATCTTATGCTTGTGATCTCCATCTCCGAAGCACCGTCATGATCACCATCGTCACCAGTGCGACACCTTGATCTCCATCATGGCATCGTTGTCGTCTCGCCAACTATTGCTTCTAGGACTATCGCTACCGCTTAGTGATAAAGTGGCGCAATTACAGGGCGATTGCATTGCATACAATAAAGCGACAACCATATGGCTCCTGCCAGTTGCCGATAACTCTGTTACAAAACATGATCATCTCATACAATAAAATATAGCATCATGTCTTGACCATATCACATCACAACATGCCCTGCAAAAACAAGTTAGACGTCCTCTACTTTGTTGTTGCAAGTTTTACGTGGCTGCTACGGGCTGAGCAAGGACCGTTCTTACCTACGCATCAAAACCACAATGATAGTTCGTCAATTTAGTGATGTTTTAACCTTCAAAAGGACCGGGCGTAGCCACACTCGGTTCAACTAAAGTTGGAGAAACTGACACCCGCCAGCCACCTGTGTGCAAAGCACGTCGGTAGAACCAGTCTCGCATAAGCGTACGCGTAATGTCGGTCCGGGCCGCTTCATCTAACAATACCGCCGAACCAAAGTATGACATGCTGGTAAGCAGTATGACTTGTATTGCCCACAACTCACTTGTGTTCTACTCGTGCATATAACATCTACGCATAAACCTGGCTCGGATGCCACTGTTGGGGAACGTAGTAATTTCAAAATTTTCCTACGCACACGCAGGATCGTGGTGATGCATAGCAACAAGAGGGAAGAGTGTGTCCATGTACCCTCATAGACCGAAAGCGGAAGCGTTAGCACAACGCGGTTGATGTAGTCATACGTCTTCACGATCCAACCGATCCAAGTACCGAACGCACGGCACCTCCGTCAACTCGATGATGTCCCGCGAGCTCCGATCCAGCAAAGCTTCACAGGAGAGTTTCGTCAGCACGACGGCGTGATGACGGTGATGATGATGCTACCGACGCAGGGCTTCGCCTAAGCACCGCTACGATATGATCGAGGTGGATTATGGTGGAGGGGGGCACCGCACACGGTTGGGGGAGATCAACAGATCAACTTGTGTGTATAGAGGTGCCCCCTGCCCCGTATATAAAGGAGCAAAGGGGGAGAGGTGGTCGGCCAAGGAGGGCATGCCAAGGTGGAGTAGAACTCCTCCTTTCCTTGTTGGAGTAGGAGAAGGGAAGGAAGGGAGAGAGGAGGAGAAGGAAAAAGGGGGGCGCCGCCCCCTCCTTGTCCAATTCGGACTAGAGGGGGAGGGGGCGCGCCTGCCCTGGCCGCCCCTCTTCTTCTCCCTCTAAGGCCCATTAGGCCCAATATACTCCCGGGGGGGTCCGCTAACCCCCCCCCCCCCCCGGTACTCCGGTAAATGTCTGAGACCTCCAGAAACACTTCCGGTGTCCGACCATAGTCATCCAATATATCGATCTTTACGTGTCAACCATTTCGAGACTCCTCGTCTTGTCCGTGATCATATCCGGGACTCCGAACTACCTTCGGTACATCAAAATACAAAAACTCATAATACCGATCGTCACCGAACTTTAAGCGTGCGGACCCTACGGGTTCGAGAACTATGTAGACATGACCGAGACACGTATCCGGTCAATAACCAATAGCGGAAGTTGGATGCTCATATTGGCTCCCACGTATTCTACGAAGATCTTTAACGGTCAAACCGCATAACAACATACGTTGTTCCCTTTGTCATCGGTATGTTACTTGCCCGAGATTCGATCGTCGGTATCTCAATACCTAGTTCAATCTCGTTACCGGAAAGTATATTTACTCGTTCCATAATACATCATTCCGCAACTAACTCATTAGTTACAATGCTTGCAAGGCTTATAGTGATGTGTATTACCGAGTGGGCCCAAAGATACCTCTCCGATAATCGGAGTGACAAATCCTAATCTCGAAATACGCCAACTCAACAAGTACCTTTGGAGACACCTGTAGAGCACCTTTATAATCACCCAGTTACGTTGTGACGTTTGGTAGCACACAAAGTGTTCCTCCGGTAAACGGGAGTTGCATAATCTCATAGTCATAGGAACATGTATAAGTCATGAAGAAAGCAATAGCAGCATATTAAATGATCAAGTGCTAAGCTAACGGAATGGGTCAAGTCAATCACATCATTCTCCTAATGGTGTGATCCCGTTAATCAAATGACAACTCATGTCTATGGTTAGAAAACATAACCATCTTTAATTAACAAGCTAGTCAAGTAGAGGCATACTAGTGACACTCTGTTTGTCTATGTATTCATACATGTATCATGTTTCCGGTTAATACAATTCTAGCATGAATAATAAACATTTATCATGATATGAGGAAATAAATAATAACTTTATTATTGCCTCTAGGGCATATTTCCTTCACTCCTACCACAAGATCGCATAAAAGTAATTCAAGAGGAATTGGCGGGATTCTTTCTTGACCACGTCATAGATAAAGATGGAGAATACCATGTGGAACTTGACATCAGATGCTAGGGACTGTAAGAGATCTTATATTGTATATATGTAGCTAGTAGCGTCGGATAGATGTATGAAAACTTGTTGTTCGACCAATCTCTCGGAGAAAAAGAGGTCGGTCACTTCTCTTTGCATATGTTCATGACGATCTTGTGTACTTAATGGTTTCCTTCATTTGCTTACTGGCTAGCGTGTCGAGTCCTCTCTATATGTATAGTGGGTAGCGTCAACCAAGCACGGAGATAAGAAAGGGCACCTCTCTCTATTAATTAGCTAACACAATATATGAAACCCCTAAATTAACCCTACAAAACCCCCAACCCCCTCCCTCCCCCTTTAAAAAAAAATTCCAGCCCCTGAACTGCTGACGCGTGGACGCTTTTTCGTCCCGGTTGGTGCAACCAACCGGGACCAAAGGCCCCCCTGCCTGGACAAGCCGCAGTGGCCACGTGAAGCCCCATTTGTCCCGGTTCGTGGACGAATCGGGACTAAAGGTTTTGGGCTTTACTACTGACCCTTTAGTCCCGGTTCTTCAATCGGGACAAATGGGCCTTATGAACCAGGACAAATGATCATTTTTCTAGCAGTGATATGAATGTTTGTGAGTTGAACATGATGTAATTGTGGGCGGAAGAAGGAGCAGAAACGGAGGGGCCATCGCACGCGACATGATCTAGCTAAGAGAGAGAGAGAGAGAGAGAGAGAGAGAGAGAGACGTTGCTAATTCTAAGGGAGGTTAGGAGGCAAAGGAACTGCGAGGTAGGAGCTCCATGGGGTGGAGGAGTGATGAGAGGATGCGGAAGTGATTGGGGAAGAAAGAAAGGCAAGGAGTTCACTAGCAACAACCCGAGGCGCATGAAAAGATTGTCAGGAGATCATACATGGTAGTAGTAGTACGTAAGATGCAGTGGCTACTGGCTAGTTCTAATCTTTGTCAGGTGATCATGCATTTGTTTACTCCCTCCATTCCTAAATACTTGTATTTCTAGGCATTTTAACAAGTGACTACATATGGAGCAAAATGAGTGAATCTACATTTTCTAAAATATGTCTACATACATCCGTATGTAGTAGTCATTTGAAATGTCTAGAAAGACAAATATTTAGGAACGGAGGGAGTAGAAAAGAAGAAATACCCCTGTCTCTATATTTGAATGATGCATACAGTCATTTTATTAATTATTAACACAAGATTTTATAAAGTCATACAAAAGTAAGACCAAAGCCACCATCTAAGCAACATCTGTCGTTACTCCTATCTAGTTGATGAAGGGGCGCTGATAGTCTACACTAGTAGAAAACAGGGCTTTGGTCCAGGCCGGGTCAGCCCATTAGTCCCAGTTCAGTCTAGAACCGGGACCAATGTGGGCATTGGTCCCGGTTCATGAGCCCAGGGGGCCGACCGGGCCACGTGGGCCATTGGTCCCGGTTCATCTGGACCTTTTGGTCCCGGTTGGTGGGATGAACCGGGACCAATGGGCCTCGCTCCTGGCCCACCACCATTGGTCCCGGTTGGTGGC
Source organism: Triticum aestivum (assembly GCF_018294505.1). NCBI lineage: Eukaryota > Viridiplantae > Streptophyta > Magnoliopsida > Poales > Poaceae > Triticum > Triticum aestivum. Next base: position 122,839,989 of record NC_057797.1, read on the forward strand.
TTGAACTGGGACCATAGGCTTCCCTTTAGTCCCGGCTCATGTCACCAACCGGGACCAATGAGGTGCCTATATATACCCCCTCGCGCAAGAGCAGAGCACACTGCTCTGTTTTTTCTGGCCGAGGGGGAGAGGGCTTTGTGGTGCTCTAGCTCACCTCCTATGCACATGAGGTGTTCGATGGAATGCCCGAGCCACACTACTTAAGCTTTCTCCTCTCGAAGCTCGACCTCCAAGCTCCATTTTCCTCGAGATTTGTCTAGATTTAGCGGTCCGTCATGCCCCATCCCCGTCTTCACCGCCGTCGATCACCCGCACCGATCTCATCACCGACACCACCGTGGTGAGCCTCTTGTTCTTATCTTCTTTCTAAAAGGAAAAATATTCTTACTTGTATGTTTAGATAGATACTTGTATCATTTTCTTACATTTATTATTGCATCTTATATAGTGCGATGGTTTTGGTATCCGCCCCCGTTGGCCCTCGTCTTGTCTATGATTCGGATGTGGTATGTATATTATCTTTATAACTATTGGTTCATTTGTTGTTTATGAAAATTATGCCGACCAACGTGACATAGATTTTATTTATCTAGGATGTATGTGAATCGGAAATGCCAACCAACCCTATTGTCGAGAGGTTAAATTTAGTTGAAGAAGAAAACAATTTGTTGAAGGAAAAAATAAAAAAAATTGAGGAGGAGAAGATGATATTGGAGTTGCATGTTGCGGATGTCGTCGATGATCACAAGATCAAGATGGATGCAATGCGCTTGAAGATTAGAAAGATTAGAAAATATGCCATTCATACCGAGGCTTGGTATCATTATGCCGTTGGATCAATTGTTACCTTGGTTGCGATTATGATCGCATTTGTTTTCGCATTGAAATGTTTTACATAGTTTCAATGTATGGTTTAATTAATTAGATGCTCTGGAGAGCTATATGTTGTTAGATGAGAACTATGTATGCACTTTGGTTTTAATGTGATGATGAACTTCTATTAATTTGGACACTTAATTATATATAATGCACGTAGATGAACCGGCAATGGATGTACGGTGACAGACACACCCACGAGTACATTAAGGGCGTGCATGAGTTTCTCGATGCGGCTGAGGCAAACAAGCAGAATGGTTTTATGTGTTGTCCATGCACTGAATGTGGGAATACGAGGTCTTACTCTAACCGGAAAATCCTTCACTCCCACCTGCTTTACAAGGGTTTCATGCCACACTATAATGTTTGGACGAGGCACGGAGAAATAGGGGTTATGATGGAAGACGGCGAAGAAGAAGACTACGATGACAACTATGTGCCCCCTGAATACGGTGATGCTGCAACGGGGGGGGGGGGGGTTGGTGAAGATCAAGAGGAACCAGACGATGTGCCCAATGATGCTTCAACGGGTGAAGCTGCTGAAGATCAAGAGGAACCAGACGATGTGCCCGATGATGATGATCTCCGCCTGGTCATTGTCGATGCAAGGACGCAATGCATTAGTCAAAAGGAGAAGCTGAAGTTCGATTGCATGTTAGAGGATCACAAAAAAGGGTTATACCCCAATTGCGAAGATGGCAACACAAAGCTCGGTACCGTACTGGAATTGCTGCAGTGGAAGGCAGAGAATGCTGTGGCTGACAAAGGATTTGAGAAGCTACTGAAAATATTGAAGAAGAAGCTTCCAAAGGATAACAAATTGCCCAACAGTACATACACAGCAAAGAAGGTCGTATGCCCTCTAGGATTGGAGGTGGAGAAGATACATGCATGCCCTAATGACTGCATCCTCTACCGCGGTGCATACAAGGATCTGAACGCATGCCCGGTATGCGGTGCATTGCGGTATAAGATCAGACAAGATGACCCTGGTGATGTTGACGGCAAGCCCCCCAGGAAGAGGGTTCCTGCGAAGGTGATGTGGTATGCTCCTATAATACCACGGTTGAAACGTCTGTTCAAAAACAAAGAGCATGCCAAGTTGATGCGATGGCACAGTGAGAACCGAAAGAAAGATGGGAAGTTGAGAGCACCCGCTGACGGGTCGCAGTGGAGAAAAATCGAGAGAAAGTACTGGGATGAGTTTGCAAAGGACCCAAGGAATGTATGGTTTGCTTTAAGCGCGGATGGCATTAATCCTTTCGGGGAGCAGAGCAGCAATCACAACACCTGGCCCGTGACTCTATGTATGTATAACCTTCCTCCTTGGATGTGCATGAAGCGGAAGTTCATTATGATGCTAGTTCTCATCCAAGGCCCTAAGCAACCCGACAACGAAATTGATGTGTACCTAAGGCCATTAGTTGAAGAACTTTTACAGCCGTGGAATGAAAACGGTGTACGTACGTGGGATGAGCACAGACAGGAGGAATTTAACCTTAAGGCGTTGCTGTTCGTGACCATCAACGATTGGCCCGCTCTCAATAACCTTTCAGGACAGACAAACAAAGGATACCACGCATGCACACACTGTTTAGATGACACTGAAAGTATATACCTGGACAAATGCAGGAAGAATGTGTACCTGGGCCATCGTCGATTTCTTTCGACCAACCATCAATGTCGAAAGAAAGGCAAGCATTTCAAAGGCGAGGCAGATCACCGGAAGAAGCCCGCCATGCGCACCGGTGATCACGTGCTTGCTATGGTCAATGATTTACACTATGTAATCTTTGGAAAGGGTCCCGGTGGACTAGCTATTCCGAATGACGCTGAGGGACAGGCACCCATGTGGAAGAAGAAATCTATATTTTGGGACCTACCCTACTGGAAAGACCTAGAGGTCCGCTCCTCAATCGACGTGATGCACGTGACAAAGAACCTTTGCGTGAACCTGCTAGGCTTCTTGGGCGTGTATGGGAAGACAAAAGATAAACCTGAGGCACGGGAGGACCTGCAATGTTTGCACGAAAAAGACGGCATGCCTCCGAAGCAGTATAAAGGTCCTGCCAGCTACGCTCTTACGAAAGAAGAGAAAGAAATCTTCTTTGAATGCCTGCTCAGTATGAAGGTCACGACTGGCTTCTCGTCGAATATAAAGGGAATAATAAATATGCCAGAGAAAAAGTTTCAGAACCTAAAGTCTCATGACTGCCACGTGATTATGACGCAACTGCTTCCGGTTGCATTGAGGGGGCTTCTACCGGAAAACGTCCGATTAGCCATTGTGAAGCTATGTGCATTCCTCAATGCAATCTCTCAGAAGGTGATTGATCCAGAAATCGTACCAAGGCTAAGGAGTGATGTGGCGCAATGTCTTGTCAGTTTCGAGCTGGTGTTCCCACCATCCTTCTTCAATATCATGACGCACGTCCTAGTTCATCTAGTCGACGAGATTGTCATCCTGGGTCCCGTATTTCTACACAATATGTTCCCCTTTGAGAGGTTCATGGGAGTCCTAAAGAAATATGTCCGTAATCGCGCTAGGCCAGAAGGAAGCATCTCCATGGGCCATCAAACAGAGGATGTTATCGGGTTTTGTGTTGACTTCATTCCTGGCCTTAACAAGATAGGTCTCCCTAAATCGCGGTATGAGGGGAGACTGACTGGAAAAGGCACTCTTGGAAGAGACTCAATAATATGCAGGGACGGATATTCTTGGTCTCAAGCACACTACATAGTTCTACAGAACTCTACCTTGGTGACCCCGTATGTCGATGAACACAAGAACAGTCTGTGCTCCAAACACCCGGAGCAGTGCGACGACTGGATTACATGTGAACACATCAGGACTTTCAGCAGTTGGTTGGAAACACGTCTCAGAGGAAACAAAATAAATAATGCAACAAAGAAAACAAAAAAACTAAAAAAGTGTTTTCAAATTTGAAAACTAATGGCACTAACAGAAAGTTTATAATTTTTTTAAAACTAATGGCACTAACAGAAAGTTTATAATTTTGCTAACCTAAAAGCAAACAAAATTAAAAATTAAAGCAAAAAACAAAAGAAAATAAATAATGCAAAAAACAAATCAAAAAAACAGGAAAAAACTATTTTTATAGTAAAGTTAATCACAAAATAAAATAAATAAAGCAACAAAGGAAACAAAAAAACTAAAAAAGTGTTTTCAAATTTGAAAACTAATGGCACTAACAGAAAGTTTATAATTTTGCTAACCTAAAAGCAAACAGAATAAAAATTAAAGCAAAAAACAAAAGAAAATAAATAATGCAAAAAACAAATCAAAAAACAGGAAAAAAAACTATTTTTATAGTAAAGTTAATCACAAAACAAAATAAATAAAGCAACAAAGAAAACAAAAAAACCAAAAAAGTTTTTCAAATTTGAAAACTAATGGCATTAACAAAAAGTTTATAATTTTTCTAAAACTAAAAGCATAAAGAATTAAAAAATAAAGCAAAAAACAAAAGAAAAATAAATAAAGCAACAAAAAAACAAAAAAATGCCACCTACTGGGCCACCACGGCCTGAATACGACTAGAAACCCTACCATGGGCCAGGATTCAGGCCCGCAGCAGGCCCAGTAGGCCCACAGGCATTGTAGTGACAGATTAGGCCCGAAAGCCTGCAGTTGAGAGGAGCTTGGGAGGGTGGGCGCAGCAGCGCTTATAAACCACTCCCGAGCCCTCTCAACTAGCGAGGTGGGACTAAACTTTTGCGCGCGGGGTAGCACAAGGTCATTGGTCCCGGTTGGTGGCACCAACCGGGACTAAAGGGGGCATTGGTCATGGTTCATGGCACCAACCGTGTCCAATGCCCCCCTTTAGTCCCGGTTGGTGCCACCAACCGGGACCAAAGGCCACCGCTTCCCGCCCTTTGGGCTGCTGAAAATTGGCCTTTGGTCCCGGTTGGTGGCACCAACCGGGACTAAAGAGGGGCATTAGTCCTGGTTGGTTTCATGAACCGGGACTAGTGCTCTGGCTATATAAGCCAACACTTGTGAAATTCTCGATTCAGTTCGATCGATCTCCTCGTCCTCTCCTCCTCGATTCACTTGTGCAACTATGAGCGCATTATTGCAAAGACATGGGTCGAAGCGGAGCGGTCGGGAAGTACAGTTAGTGATCAAAGGCTGGAAGAACGACGAGCAGCTGGAAAACAAATTGCCCAGCTCGGCGAACAAGCGAAGCAATCGTGCCCCCCCCCCTCAAGATGCCTAGCGACATCGTCGATCCGAGGATGGTGCCCGTGTATGGCAATGTTGACGATTACCTGCTCGACGATGTACATTATGATACCATGGAGGTGCAGATACATAGATATGAGTACGGGAAGCCTCTCGTCAAAGATGAAAAATCTTTAACAACGATGATGCGAAGATTACATGATTGGTACTTGAAAATCTGCAGAGAGTCTGGGGGGAGGAGTACTTTGTATGCGAGAGTTAAACCGGAGCATGACCTCGTTGGAATTGAACTATTGCCTATTCCATTTGAGGAGTTCTATCAGTTTTTCAATCAATTGGCCCTCGATAAAACAACGATCACCTGCTACTGTCTGTAAGTACTACTACTTCTGTCATTAAGTCTCTCTATATAGCTCATCTCTTTCATTGCATGTATTTATAATTATCCTCACTATATTATGCAGAATGAAGATCGCCGAATTGAAGAAAAGACAAATCGGTGATATTGGGTTCATTAACACATATCTCATAGATGCAACTGAGGTTCAACATCGTCCCGGAGATATTGAGGCCAACTTGCTACGATCATTCAAAAAAAATGAAAACAAAGATATAATACTCTTTCCTTACAACTTCAAGTGAGTGTTACTGTCTTGTGCATATTCGGTTTCCCTTATATATTAGTCCAGGTTATAGTAATGTAATTGATGAGTTATGCATGCGTGTGCAGTTTCCACTATATTCTCCTAGAGATTAGGCTTGAGCAGGGAGTAGTAACCGTCTTGGACTCTAAACGAAAAGATCCCCAGGAGTATGCGGACATGACTGAAATCCTCAAGAAGTAAGTTAAATCGATCATTATCCACCATATCAGCAACTTTGTTCATTTCCTGATATCAAGTAATTGTTTTCTTTGTCCGGCAGGGTTTGGAGAAAATTCACCAGAAAAGTTCCGGGACTGCCGAAGGAGCTGGAATTTAGACACCCGAAAGTAAGTACTATAGTAGCATGTTCCGCGCATCTCCTAGTGATTCAAGCGCTAGTTTCATCAATATCATTTAGCATTCTTACTTATCAGTTTGATTGACCTCTATTTCTTGTAAAGTGGTTGTGGCAGGAAAAAGAGAATGATTTCTGTGGATACTACGTCTGCGAGTCCATCCGCCACACGACCTGTGAGCGGGGCGGGTACTCTGACGAACAATATGAAGTACGTAAATAACAACATTCACAATTTTATTTTATTACCATCATTTGTATTGAGTTTCATTCATTCATATATATATGTATTGACCCCCTTCTTCAAATTAGATGTTTCGGAAGCGGGATGAACTCCTAGCACCAGCTCGCATGCGAGCAATTCAAGAGGAATTGGCGGCATTCTTTCTTGACCAAGTAATCGCTGAAGACGGAGAATACTATGTGGACCATGAGTCCGTATGATTATATTTGTAAGAGATAATTATTGTATATATGTAGCCGGTAATGTCGGATAGATATACGAGAACTTGTTGTTCGACCAATCTCTCAGAGAAGGAGAGGTGGTCGATATCACTTCTCTCTGTATGCATATATGTTCATGACGATCTTCTGTTTCCTTCGTTTGCTTACTAGCTAACTAGTGTGTCTAGTCCTCTCTATACGTATGTATAGTACGTAGCGTCGACCAAGCACGGACGTAAGAGAGGACACTTCTCTTTATTAATTATAGCTAGCTAACACAATATATGAAACACCTAAATTAACCCCCCAAAACCCCCAACCCCCCCCCCCCTTCAAAAAAAACAAAAACCCCAGCCACAGAAATGCTGACGCGTGGATGCCTATTGGTCCCGGTTGGTGCCACCAACTGGGACCAAAGGGTCTCCTGCCTGGGCTCTGCGCACTGCCCACGTGGAGGCCCATCAGTCCCGGTTCTGGATTGAACCGGGACTAAAGGTACAGGGCATTAGTACCGACACTTTAGTCCCGGTTCAGGAACCGGGACTAAAGGCCCTTACGAACCGGGACTATAGGCCCTTTTTCTACCAGTGCTAGGTTTAATATCAAAAAGACCTCGCATCCAAACCGAACATTTAAGACCTGAGGTCCCAACCAGGACGCTTGTCGGGTATGGGCACCCATCAGTCCGGCGTGCTCCTCAACCAGGACGCCTGCCGGATATGAGGTCGTCGCAGCCACCTGCCACCAATCCATATTCAAAGCTGTACTGGTGCATCTACCTTGCCCGGTCTAGCTGCCGCCGACGCCACCACGACGCCAGACAGCGTCGACCTCCTGCACGTGTCCATCACCACACATCTGACGCCAAGCCTTCGCTGCTCCATGCTGCCAAGAGCCGCCGCCATGAATATGTAGAAAGAAACACCGCTCCACCGAAGAAGCCATCCAATGGTCCCTCAAGCCTGAGTGCATCTCCAAGAATGCCGCCCCAAGGGGGTAACGACACATGAATGCCACCGTCATCCGATCAACTGATCTAAGGTTTCCCCCGGAGGTATTGGGTGGGTTTGGGATTTGTACCTCGATGATGCCTTCATGAAGGAAACGGTGATAGGGCATCATCATCACTGGCTCCGGCCAACGACCGAAGATCAAGTTTCACTCAGATCCGTTCCAAGAAATCCACCCGACAACCTGTGCATTGTCTCGACCGCCTTCAAAGCCCCAGATCTAGCCACCTAGATCCGGCGACCAACCGCAACAGCAATGTCACCATAGGAGCCCTGGCACACCGGCCACTGCCTGGATGCGCCACCACTGAAATCTGGGAGGAGGACTCCCACCCCACCTCGCCAAACCGCGAGAGCCGCCGGGATGGATCCCGCACGCTCGTCACCGTCTCTGATCGGAACCAATCCGTGGCAAAACCAAGAGATCGCCGACCCAGATCCGCCTTGGATATGGACTGCACTACGCCATGCTGCCGTGGGAAGCCCGAGCTTCATCCGCCGTCATGTTATCATGCATGGAAGTGAACTATTACATACTCCCTCTGTAAATTAATAAGAGCGCCTAGCACATTAAAATAGTAATCTAAACGCTCTTATATTAGTTTACGAAGGGAGTACTATACAACACAAAGCAAAAAAGCTTATTGAGTGCAATGTTTCGTGCCAAAACGGGCATACGCAATTTCAAAAAAAAAAAACGGGCATACGCGAGGTGAGGAGGGTGCTTTGCGGTTGCCACATTTATTCGTGGGCATCGCATGCTCACAAGTGCACATGGCATACCGCGTTGAGAGGCCTTGCTCCGGGCCTTCGTCGAAATTTATAGGCTGCCGAGGCCTCTTGACGTCCAGTGCCCAAGTAATTCCTTTCTTGGCTCCTGGTCCTGGGTGTTTCGAAGCCATGCGTCTTTGCTCATCTTGATACATGACACTGTAGGACAAATGTGGCTATGGCCACCGCCACACACTAGTTCATCTCTCGCTCTCGCCCCACACTAATTCTTACAACTTCACTAGCCCTATTGCCCTGCATATCACCATCTATTATGAAAGTACGTACCAATTATGGAGGCCATATCAGTAAAATCATCTCTCTGACGAAAAGCTTGTAAGCAGTTCCAGATGTTGCCGTCATTTCAGCAATTCTAGTTACAACTGCACTGCCCTTCAGCCCAAAAGGATGGTAACGTATATCCAGTTGCTCCAATGACATGGACTTGACGAGAAAAGACCTGGTTTTCCAAAATCATTTGCTTTCACCAACCACCCCAAGGAAATTGCTTTTCATAATCCACCGGTGATGTTTCCCACGAACACAAACACCACTCCTACAAACCCTTGTCTACACATCCCACAAGCTTGGCCGCTGGACTGGCCCTGGTTAACTTGGAGCACTTTTCAAACTAGTAATAATATACGTGCAATGCATGTTTATATTAGGTAGGATATTAGTTGCACGTTATATTAGGTAAGATATATATGTTGCACGTTGGTATTTGGTAAGATATCAATTACTTTTTCGTGGGATGATAGGATATTAATTACATGGCAGATTTCAAGGGATAGTGTTGAGTCAAAACGTGTTTATAACCAATGGCAGTGGTGGATAATTAGAACGTTAAACGTGTTTGATGCTCAACATTAGATCGATTTGAACCACTAGATAACATCATTTGACGGTCGAGATGATTTGGATCTGTCTATTTGAGTCTTTTTATATTGGTATAGATATAGATATAAATAAATATAGATATATGCAAACTTCTCTTCCCACACTCTTACAGAATAACTCTTCCGTACGGTAGATCGTAGTTTTTCTCTCTAGTTTACGACTATGGTTTTCCCTTAGCCATTGATGTAGTTTCATTGTCTTGTCAGGCATAGAGGTTTGTGGCCTGATGGGAGTAGTTACCTGGGATCATGTGCTGTATTGTATACCGACACGTGGCAATTAAACAAAAATGATCAGATGGCCGAGTTGGTCTAAGGCGCCAGATTAAGGCTCTGGTCCGAAAGGGCGTGTGTTCAAATCCCACTCTGGTCAATATTATCCTTTTTTTACTAAAGAAAACAGAGACATACAGTATTTTTTTTCCCCATGTAAATCATCACAGATATGCATTGACCGGCTAAATCGAATTGCCACGATTTACTTCTGCTTTTGCTTTATGCAAGGATCAGACAGCTCACATTACAGCAAGAAAGGTTCAGATATTTCGGGTCCATGCCGTTCAGTCTTGAACAAAGATGCATAACGAGGCAGAAGACTGCGGAGGCGCCTGTCACATGCTGCAGCAATATAATATGCTGAGCTAAACACATACTACTCGATCATGCGCACACCACAACCATAATTCTACAGCATTATTCACACTACTACTAGTGCAGATAAACTTAACCAGCTATGTTGGCAGTGGTTAGATGGACAGTGGTATCCTCAATCCATCAGGGTTCAAATCCTGGTGCTCGCATTTATCCTGGATTTATTACGTTCCCGTCGACTACGAGGCGCCTACGGTAACTTCGTAAAATCTCAAGATGATATGCCAGCTCAGTCTCTCGAAGGTGCTCATAGGGGTAGGGTGTGCGTGTGTGCGTTCATAGGGTGAGTGTATGCGCGTTTATATGAGCGCTTGCGTCTGTACTGTGTTAAAAAAATATTTAAGTTGGCCTTCTTGTTCTTCCTGTTCAGTGCATCCTGAAGAAGAAACGCGATATGAAAGCCCACGATGCTCACCACGGCGATGGGTACCATTGTCCAGGCCGGGATGCAGGAGTGCAGCCAGCCGAGATAGCCGCCGGACGGCTTGCACGCAGCAGCCGGCTCGTCGCCGCCATCCAGCTTCTGTCGCAGGTGGCTCGGCAGCAGCACGGCGTCGACGACGTACACGGCGAGGGGGGCCTCTTCGGACACCGTCTTTGTCACCCTGACCCAAGCGCGGCTCCCGCACGACGGCCACAACCACACCGTGTCCCCGTCGTCGCGGAGCGTGATGGCGTGGCTCTTGTTGGTGGCCGCGTCGGTGGCCAGCGAGCTCAACGACACCCAGTCGAAGGCCTGGAACAGCTTCCTGCCGTAGGTGGTCGCCGCGCCGTGGTACAGCAGGACGGCGAGCCGGTCGTCGGCGCCGAGGCCTCGGAACTTGGGCTCGAACTCGGAGAGGGCCTTGTCTTCGGGGCAGAATACGGTGAGACCGCCACCGCCCGCGACGCGCTCCCAGAAGAGCTGGCTCGCGTTCCCCGTCTTGGCGACGAGGCGGGCGAAGCGGCCGCAGCCGCCGCCCGTGGAGATGACGTCCATGAACGCCCGCTCCTCCTGCGCGTCGGACGCGTGCACATGGCCCGACTCATCGATGCCACCGAAAAGCGCCTCGTCGTCGTCCGTGGCGACATCGGCCATGAACACCGGCTCCTCCGGCGCGTCGGACGCGTGCCCACGGCCCGAGTCGTCGATGCCTCGGAACTCAACCCGGGGTACTTCGGCCGGCTCGTCGTCGTGCGTGGAGATATCGGCGATGAGCACCGGCTCCTCCGCAGCGACGGACGCGCGCCCACGGCCCGGGTCGTCGATGGCTCGGAGCTCAAGCGGGGGCAGCCCCACCTCGTCCTCGCCGCCCGCTGCAGCACCCCCAGAGACGACGAGCAGAAGAAGGTGCAGAAAAGGTGCGGCCATCGCGCCGGCACGACTGCACCAAGAGAACGCGAGAGAGGGGAGTTGCTGAGTGGCTACTGGCAGACTGGCCGCGAGGCTGGTAGGTTGCTGACTTGCAGTGCGGTGTAGGGGGTGTGGCCGAGAGGATGGAGTATTTATATACGGTGACGGAGGCTGTGAGGCATAGGAATTGCGAGGAAGGAGCTCCATGGTCCGGAAGGGAGTGAGCAAGAAAGGAATAAAGGCAAGGTTACGTGTCGGTCGCCCATAGGGTAGAGAAGCTCTACCGCCAAGCGCGTTTTGGGAACGTATCTAGTTATTTTTGTTTTGAATTCTTTTTGTTATTTTTGTATCTCACATAATGTTTCAAATTTTGTTTTGAATTCTTTTTACAACATACATTATTGTTGTGTCAGTGCTCATTTTTTGAATATTTAATATGCTAAGGAAACCGGTGCACCAATATCACCAATTGCCCAAAGATACATCCCCAGCGCGTTTTGTCTTCCTTGTAACTGCATGCCATCGTCACTACGAGTGATTGAAGTCAGCACAACAATTGTGTCGGTGTGTCTTGGTATAATTAAGGTTACTCCTGTTTTTAGGGTTTAGGAAACGTGAAATGACTAATATTGTTCCTTCCTAAGGTCGATCGGCACACCGCGATGCATCGATGGCCACAATAGTTTCCCACGCGACATCACCAACAGGTGCGTGTTTTTTCAGTTCCACTCGGAACTCGAGCGGAACCTTTGGCAGGGGATCATAAAATGGGAAGGAATTAAACAACACAAATCTAAAGGCTTGTTGAATGCAATGTCGTGCGAGATTACACGGGAGCATGTGTAGATGGTACTGCATACGCGAGATGAGTAGGGTTTTTCCTTGCTGCCTGCCATTATCACATGGCACCGCGGGCTCACATGATAACATCTTTATCGTTCGCCGAGGTCTTTCCCTGTTTGGCTATTTATCTGGGCTTTACGTTGGCATATGTATGTTGCCGATTAATTACAAGTGCATATATATAGCCGGTGACTGTGATAGTGAGGCTGTGACACCGATGCCCCAACCACTTGTTCACCTTTTACATCAACCACTACAATCGATCCGCGTCTACATGTAAACCGTCTGTGCACGGCGAGCATGTAGGTGTGGCTGTGTAATGCATATACTACCAGCATTGCAACCAATGCAAAGTATGTTTGGGAACTAGGAGTTCATCAGAGAAAGAACATCAAACTAAACTCTGTTGATACTTCAGAAAGGAGGCACGGCAATTTCGCAGCAAATTCCATACCGCTTTTGCAACACAAAGCAAAACTCCCTGCATACGGACACGGAGATAGATTCACGCGCTCCGTTCATTTCAGCTTTGTGCAAATGTGGCAAACATGGGTTGCTGGTCACAGCTAACAAATGATCCTTAGTAGCAAATGGAGACGCTCCTGTACTAGCTTTCACCTCGTGCCTTCGCAGTTAAGCCATCGATCGACTTCCACACACATGTGAAATCCCAAGTTTGGAAAAATGTTTTGCACTATATTACTCACCTCCAGCTCCTCCGGTGCCATGAACCGATGAGAAAAGAGCGGTTTTCTAGAATCCACTGTCAACATCTCTGTAGTAATGTTTCCCTCAAACACAAACAACACTCCACAAGCTAGCTGCTGATCATGCCCTGCTGATTTCCTCCCTGACTATCCTACTAGCAGTTGCAAACCAACATCCGACAAGTTTAGCCACTGGACTGGACCTGGTTAGCATGGAGCACTTTTTAGACGCGTGCAAATTTCACCTCCTACACTGTAATTTTTCTCTTTAGTTTACGGCTAATGGTTTTCCCTTAGCCGTCAATGGTACTATAGTAGTTTTAGTGTTAGGTGTAGAGGTTTGTGGCCTGATGGCAGTTTAGGAAGGACACGTGGAAAATAAACAAAATGATCAGATGGCCGAGTTGGTCTAAGGCGCCAGATTAAGGCTCTGGTCCGAAAGGGCGTGGGTTCAAATCCCACCCTGGTCAATATTATCCTTTTTGATCAAGATTTAACAGAGAAATAAGAGACATGCATCGACGAGCTATTAAATCAAGTGCGCACGATTTACTTCTGCTTCATACAATCACCCCTGGGACGCAGTCCTCCGCGAGGACGGCCAAGACAAACGCCGTGATGTCGAGGGCGAGGCTGCCGCCGCTGCACACGACGATGAGCCACCCTGCAGCAGCCATATGAACGAACCAACCTAGCTGGAAGCGAGTGTGAGACGGCGAGCCCTACACTTTTCCACCCTTGCTTGCAGTCTTGGTTACAAGTTGTGGGCAGGCACATGGATCGCTTGGCTGTGTCGAGCCATCTTGAAGCCCAGGGTGCTGAGGTGTTTCCTTTCTTGGCTCCTGGGTGTTTTCAAGCCATGCACCTCTGCTCATCTTGATCCGGTATAGATGACAACATAGAGGTAAATACACCGATGGTGCTTGAACTTGTTACGAATGTGCAGTTTAGTGTCTGAACTTGTAAAATACATTGAACTGGTTTCATAACTTGGCATGGACGTGCATATATGGTTTAAATGACGTTTGTATACATCCGCGACGCTGATGAGGCGCGCCAACATGGAATGGCACCCGAGGTGTGTGGCCTGTTTTTTTTTTTTTTTGCAGAAACCCCTTCGGAATTATTTTTCATACAATAAGGCCCTTGTAGAAACTGACAAATTTTTTGCTTCGTGATGATTCATAACCTTGCGCTACAATTATTTTTCGTACTATAATTATAAAATAATAAAAAACTAGCGATGTGGTGGTTACAAAAGGGAGATCTACTAGTCAAGTGCATGCTGGGCTAGCCAATAGAGCACTTCACATTTGCTGCTCCATGATGATTCATAACCTTTATAAACTAGGTGGAACAACATAAATAAAGGGATTTTTTGCAAAGTATAAATAAAAGAAATTTAATGAACCAACAAAAATAGTACCAACTATGTGACTCGAACATCCGACCAAAGCTTATGGACCAGGCACGGATGCCATTCCAACCAATGAGTTCTCATGTATCGAAAGTACAAGTAATCTTTATGGCTGTCTAACAAACATAATTTCAAAAGAATGAAAAAATCTTCATGTCATTTAAAAAATCACATGTTATTTTAAAACATACTCATTCAATTGAAAATATTTATGAATGATAAACATGTTTATATGATTCAAGTATTATTCATATGAGGATCCGCAATCTAAGGGCGCACTAGACTTGTAGTTTTTTTAGAAAACACACGGTTTTTACTTAAAGCATTAGCACATTTATAAACTATGTGAATATTTTATTCAGAATGTGGAAATTTTAAAATTATATGAGAATTTATTTACATATATGAACATTTGTAAAACTACTATAATATTTTATTAAAATGCAAACATTTTTTCAGATTATAATATATAATCTTGATTCATAATTTTATTATGTGTTTTTTTTAAATTATTGCATTGGTATTTTATGAAATTATGTGAACTTTTTAATGTAATTTGTTTTAAATATATGTCTATTGTTTGTAACAAATGGTTATAATTTACGTATTTTTACAAAATTTTGAAATAAAAAAAAACTGAGCCACGCTATGGTCTAGTTTAACGAGAGGGGCTTGTTATGTTATAAACCTAAATTTATCATTTTTACCATTCGATGTCGTCAGTTGGAGTGGTATATATGTGCGTCGGCTATATAGCCCCTGGTTGTAGGTTCAAATCAACAAGGCTATATTGATGGAATATTTTTTTAAATTTATGCTATTCAGCTTTATATACGTATAGTGTATGAATCCTTTTATGACGCTAAATTTAAGCCGGCCTACTGGCTAGCCACACTCACATGCGCGCGTCAGGTTGCTGTTTTGAACCCCGTACCCATTTTTAATTATTAATATATTTTTTATAATTTATCATTGCAAGGAAAAAAATTCTAGAGGGTTCTCCGAAAAAACCCAGGCCACACACCCTGTCCCTGACAGTGAATCCCATGCCATGATGGTGTGATCGTCAACATCGTGGATGTATAGAAACAATATTTGAACCGTATATGCACGTTTATGCCAAGTTACGGAACCAGTTCAATGTATTTTGCAAGTTCGGACACTAAAGTGCACATTCGTGGCAAGTTCAAGCACCAGTGGTGTATTTACCTCGACAACATACATAATGGTTAATGGGCGAGGTAAATACAGTAGGAGCCATTGAACTTGCACGCGACACTCAGTTTGGTGCATAAACTTGTAAAATACGTGTTTCTGGTCATTGAACTTGCACGGGCGTTCATATACGATCACATTTTACGTACGCAGACATATCCATGGCCTACTTTTTTTTGAGACATGTATCCATGGCCTACATGGCATGCTAGGGCTCGCTGTGGGCCGCTCTCACAAGGTAGATTTACATAAAAGTTTTTATTTATTAAGCTCCTAAAATAAAATGATAAAAAATAAGGAGATGACGGGTTTTGAACACGTGGACTGCCACCACCAGGATTGTGTGGACAACCACCATACCGGATGATCATTCAAGTTTGGAAATCACTACTAGTTTATATATCATATAAACACATACTGATTTTTTTTTTAAGAAATGCAACCTGAAGAAAGAGCGCAACGTGGCTCGACCATGTGATCTCATGCTCAATGTTAACTAAGATTACCACCAGGCTACTATAACAGAAAATGTCCAGAAGAGATAAACATTTTTCATGTTTTTATTCCTTCTTGTTCTATGTAAGAACACAACTTATATTCTTGTGTTTCTGGTATTTAAAAATGATTGTGTGTTACACAAAAGGTACATGACATTTAAAAGAATGTAAAATATTGTAAAACATATGTGTCTAATTACAAAAACATAAGTTGCATTTAATATTTTTTTCATGCATTTTAGAAAAAAAATCATAACAATTTTAAAAATATTTATACAATGTATAAAAATATTCATGTAGTTTACAAAATGTTTGGTATGATCCAAAAATGTTTAACATGTATTTCGAAAAAGATTCTGAAACTCGTATTTGATAAAATCTTAATCATATGTTTAAAAAATATTAAACATGTATAAAAATGTTTTAAGATTATACTGGAAAAATAGACACAAGAAAATATTTTAAAAATGCTAATCATGTATTTGGAAAATGTTAAACATAAATAAACTTTTATGTTCTGACGTGTATGTATTTCCAGTATACAATTAAAAATATTTTTATACACATTCAATATATTTTTAAACATATTATTAACATTTTCTAAAATACAAGTTTTGAAGCTTTTTTTAAAATACTACATGTTAAATATTTTTGCATTGTACGAAACATTTTTCAGCTATGAAAACATGTTTGTACATTGTATGCACATTTTTAAAAATGTCATATTCAGTTTTTTGAAATGTGTGAACATTTTTAAAATGCAACGTATGTTTTTTAAGTCCATAAATTTTAAAATGTTTAAACAATTTTAAAAATGTCACGTATCTTTTTTTGTAACATATAAACATTTTTTAAATGTCACAAACACAAGAATATAAAGTTGTTTTCTTACGTAGAACAAGAAGGAATAACAACATGAAAAATGTTTATCCCTTCTATACATGTTGTGTTGTTGTAACCTGGTGGTAATCTTAGTCAACGTTGTCCATGAGGTTAGATAGTCGAGACATGGTGCTCCATTTTTTTGGGTTACATTTCCTTTTAAATTTAATTTCGGTCCGTGTTTATATGATATATAGCAGATGTTGATAGCTTTGTTCAAGTGTAAATGATCATTATTCTGGTGGTTGTCCACACGCCCCAACCAGCGGCAGGTCTTGAGTTCAAAACCCCATTGTCCCTTGTTTTTTAATAATTTTATTTTATGGGCTTATTAATACATAAATAAAAGAAGTTAAGGGCTTTTCGGTCCGTGTTTACATGAAATGTGACCGTATATGAACGTCCGTGCAAGTTCGATGACTAGAAACATGTATTTTGCAAGTTTGTGCACCAAACTGCACATCGCCTGCAAGTTCTATGACTCCCGGTGTATTTACCTCCACGGATGGCGATACCATAGGGGAAGGTATGGGCGGCCGCCGAGGTAGTTGTGTGATGTGATCGTTGAGCCCCTACCCGAACCCCGATTCATTTTGGACGAGGAGACGGTGATAGGTCCTTGTATCAGGGACGAGAGGAGACCAACAACGTGAAGGTCCTGGAAAACCGTCCATTTAAATGGGCTAGCACTTGAGCGAAAAACAACCTAGAGGCCAATCGAGCGTCTAAGTAACCTAACCATTCCACGACCCTGTTTCTAGTATTTCATGTGTTTTGGAGGTTACATCATATAGGTTTGGAGAATCTTAAACTACTTTTAACCATTACTTAGATTAACTTTTGAGTGCATCTTTTTTCGCGGGGGGGGGGGGGGGGGGGGGGGGGGAGACGTTTGAGTGCATCTAGTAGCTTTGTATTTGAATTTTATGAGTTTTTATTGAGGGGACTTGCATTTGTGCATTCAAATTTGGATCCGTGACCGAGTGTATTGTCACAGTTTGGTGCACTGGTTCTCGAGAAGAGGCCAGATGGACACGCACATGCAAGCTCCATTTCTAGGGAGAAAACGTCAAAGACGACGTAAATGCCACACTAAATCATGCTACGCAAATTAAGCTGTAGCACATGAACCAAACACAGGAACTCACACGTACTTAACTCCGGCAGAAGAGTACGTGCCATGCCACGACAGGCGATCGATCGACATGCTTTCAGCAATATATATATATATGCTGAGCTAAACACCACAACCATAATTCTAGAGCATTATTCACTACTAGTGTAACCAGATAAACTTAACCAGATAAATTGGCCTTGTTGCTCATCTTGTCGACTGCATCATGAAGAAGAAACCCGGCCAGGAAGCCCGCGATGCTCGCCACGGCCATGACTATCACTTCCCAGACCGGGATGCAGCAGTGCAGCCAGCCGAAATAGCCACCGGACGGCTCGCACGCAGCAGCCGGCCCGTCGCCGCCATCCAGCTTCTGTCGCAGGTGGTTCGGCAGCAGCACGGCGTCGACGACGTAGACGGCGAGGGGAGCTTCTTCGGACACCGTCTTGGTCACCCTGGCCCCAGCGCCACTCCTGCACGACGGCCACAGCCACACCGTGTCCCCGTCGTCGCGGACGGTGATGGCGTGGCTCTTGTTGGTGGCCGCGTCGGTGGCCAGCGAGCTCACCGACACCCAGTCGAACGCCTGGAACAACTTCCTGCCGTAGGTGGTCGCCGCGCCGTGGTACAGCAGGACGGCGAGCCGGTCGTCGGCGCCGAGGCTTCGGAACTTCGGCTCGAACTCGGCCAGGGCTTTGTCTTCGGGGCAGAACACCGTGAGGCCGCCGGCGCCCGCGGCGCGCTCCCAGAAGAGCTGGCTCGCGTTCCCCGTCTCGGCGACGAGGCGGGCGAAGTGGTCGCAGGCGCCGCCCGTGGAGATAACGTCCGTGAACGCCCGCTCCTCCGGCGCGTCGGATGCGCGCCCATGGCCGGAGTCGTCGATGCCTCGGAACTCGAGCCCGGGCGCTTCGTCGTCGTCCATGAGCACAGGCTCCTCGTCTATGCCCGAGCCGTCGATGCCCCGGAACTTGAGCCGGGGCGCTTCGCCCGGCTCGTCGTCGAGGTGGGCCATGAACACCGGCTCGTCCGGCGCGTCGGACGCGTGCCCACGGCCTGAGTCGTCGATGCCTCGGAACTCAAGCTGGGGAGCTTCGCCCGCCTCGTCGTCGTGCGTGGAGATCTCGGGCATGAACTCCGGCTCCTCCAGCGCGAAGGGCCCGTGCCTACGGCCCGGGTCGTCGATGCCTCGGAGCGCGAGCCTGGTCAGCCCTGCCTCGCCGTCGCCGCCCGCTGCAGCGCCTCCAGAAACGACGAGCAGAAGAACGAGCAGAAAAGGTGCGGCCATCGCGGCTGCCACACCTTTCTCCCAAGAGAGCGCGAGGGAGGGGAGTTGCTGAGTGCCTTCTGGCTATGGCTGGTAGTTGCAGTGCAGTGCAGGGGGTGTGGCCGCGAGGGTGGAGTATTTATACACGGTGAAGGAGGCGGTCAGGCATAGGAATGGCGAGGTAGGAGCTCCATGGTCCGGAACGGAGCGAGGAAGGAAGGACTAAAGACGAGGGCTCTATACGTGTCGATCGCCCATAGGGTAGGGGGATATGGAAGCGAGCAAGGCAGAGCCCTACCCAAGCGCGTTTCATCTTCCTCGTAACTTGATGCCGTCCAGCCGTCGATCGCCACAACAACTTTGTCGGTGTGTCTTGATACAAGGTTACTTTAGGGTTTTCGGTTTTGGGTTTAGGAAACGACGTTATTCCTTCCTAATTAAGATCGAACAGCACATTGTGATGCCTCGATTGCCACAATAGTGCACACGACATCACAAATGTTACTTCCATGCCCTCTACGTAGGAGCGCTAACAATGCGTGCATGGACTGCATTGACCTGTAAAGTGTAAATGAAATGAGATGTGCGTGCCAGCGACGCATGGAGAACATTTGGATGCAACGCGCGGCTTCTCACAGGCGTAACCGGAAGCAGAAAAGCTATGTTGAATGCGACGTCCCGGCCGGGAGATAACACGGAAGCAGGTACATGGTGGTGGATGGTGCGCCATTATCTCATGCCAAAACGGGCTATGGAAGATGAGGAGGGCGTTTATTCGCTGCTGCCAAGGTCACATCACATGCCACCGCGTGCTCACATGATCACAGTATCGCATCCTTGCTCCGCGGTGAGTTCTTTCCTTGCTTGGCTCTGGGGCCGATTCATTACATGAGCATATATAGCATGTGACACCGATGCCTCCAACCACTCGTTCACACCTTTTACTTCAATCACTAGTACACCACAGCTACAATTAATCCACGTCTATAAACCGTCTTTGCGCCGCACGCATGTAGGTGTAGCTGTGTAAAACATACTAAGCGTGGGAGCAATATCTCGTTCTGGAAAAAAGAGCATCGAATTTGGACTCTACAACCACGCACACGGCAATTACTCGGCAGCTTCTTGACAACTTACCACAAGGCAGAGCAAAGCTCCCTGCATATGAAGGTAGATCCATGTGCTCAATTGTTTCAACTTTAGGCAAATACGGCAGACTTGGATTGCTGGTCACAAGTTACAAACGAGGGAGACGTTCATGTACTGGGTTTCGCTTCGTACCTTCATTGTTAAGTGATCAATCGACTTCCACACATATATAAAATCCTAGGGACCGACTAAAAGGCAGGTACCCAAAATACATCGAGTGTCGGTTACTTCTTTTCTGTCCGTCGGATATTCATCCAACGGCTCACAGGCCGTCTTCCACCTTCTTCCTCCCACGATATGATCCACCTCTTTTCTGCAGCCGCCGGCCTACCCTGCCCCATCCGCCTGCCTCCACCCCTGCGGCCGGCAGGCACTGCCGTGCACCGCCGGCCTACCCTGCCCCATCCGCCTGCCTCCACCCCCGCGGTCGGCAGGCACTGTCGTGCACCGCCTCGCTACCCCGCCCTCCACTCAACCCCCCTCCCCCCCCCCACCATCACTGTTGCTAACTATCGTCCCGACCATCCCTCTAGCCCCCGCACCACAGATGAACAGCTCCGGCGATCCCGTGCACCCATCCACCCCTAAGATAGATATTGGGGTTGTGGCTTCCGCATAAGATAGATATTGGGGTTGTGGCTTCCGCCTAAGATAGATGGTGTGGCTAGTTCTTCTCCGGCGAGGTACAAGGAAGAAGGAAGGAAGAGGTACCGGACGCAACAACAAAAAATCAGGTACCTGGTAACTAGCAAAAACAGAAATCCTAAGTTTGGAACAGAGATTGCACTAAATTAGTTTAGAAGCTGAATCCGATGAGACGACATGATGTTATGAATCCAAGGCACATTTGATAATGCATGGACAACAAGGACATCAACATTAGATGACGAGATTCGACACAAACGCATACACATCTTCAGGGCAGGACTGCAAGCATTTCTAGCCATATTATCCCTCTGCAAACTAATGAAAACGTTTTTGTAGTTCAAATTGAGCTAGAAAAATGTTTTATATCTTCTATATCTAAATAGCTAGCCCCACTAACATATTTCTCTTAACATGCATACATGTCACCTAAGCATGTTAACATGCATGCAAAAGACCCACTTCAGCATGTGAACATGCATGCAAAAGAACCACTTCGTCATGCCAACATGTATGTGAAAAGTCCACCTCATCAACAATGAAAAAATAAATCATATAAGTTTTTAGTTTTAGTTCTCGTATTATTCATCCAAATATTAATATTCAAAATAATCAAATATCATGAAAGTATATTGCAACCAAGTCCCGCAGCAACGCGTGGGGCATCGTCTAGTTAGTGTAAAGAGGTAGTACTAAATTAACAAGGTACATGCACCGATATGCGTGCCAACGCCATCATACACCGTCTTCGACCACCCTCCACAACGGGTACGACCATCCTTGATACGGGCGTCATACGTCCCCTTGTTATTTCATACGTGTTGGGGTGAGGTGTCTCTAACCTACATTCTTTTTACAATTTGGGAATAAACATGTGTAGAATACTTGATTAAACTCTCAGTCCCACTAATCATATATCATCTGAAACCCAACCATGGGCTTAGCTGTCTTTTTAGTCTCCCCTTTTTGGTGGTTGAAGTCAACATGATTAATTCATTACAAAAAGGATATATGATAAGAATATCTCAATGGGTTTCTTTAAATAGATATACGAAATGCTTTTCCTAAGTTTGTGCATTATTTTGAATTATGTTGTGGAATGCAAAATGCACGACACTTGGAGTTTAGTAGAGATGTCCTATATCTTTAGAAACTGCGACATGCAAAGCATACCTGATATCGGAATGACTAAATGCATCATATGTCTAACAAATTACCTAAGGTGTGTCAACTGTGTCCTATAAATTCAAAAGTGAATATATGGGTCTTAATTGTGCATGTGTAATTCATGTCTTATCCGCGTTTCATCTGATAGCGTGGAATAATTATGTCTTTACAGAAATGTTTGTTTCATTTGTAAAAAATGTTCCTGTGTTTGAAACATGTATTTATGAAAAAACATATTTTAAAAAATATTTATGTCTTTGTAAATGACTATATTTATGTTCAAGCACTTTTCTTATTGTTTTTTCATAGTTCCATAACAAAACCAGAAAAAAAATTGATGAAACACGGATAAGACATGAATTACGCATGCACAAAGCAGCCCAAGTAGTCCAAATTTCATGTATTTCAAATTCGTTTAGGAAGATTTTACTGGGAAGAAAACAAGTGAATCTCCTCTCTTAAACATATCATCGAACATCTCAAGCTCTCAGCTATAAGGCCCACGAACACTGGCCGGGGTAGGAAGAAATGTTTGGCACACACCAATGGCAAGATTGAGATAACGTTGACACGACTTGAATATGCACTTCTATGCCGGTAAAGCCAAAGAGTGCACAACTTACAAACCATCTCGACAATCGATCTCGCTGCCTCCTCGCAGTGACACACACCTTAGACTAGCCATAATGGGTAGTAACATACAATAGTAATGTATCTATGTTAATATTCTATGTTACTAACATATGTGTGGTAACATGCAACACTTCATTTATTAAGCTATAGACTCATCTTGCCTTGATATGTGTGATGTTACTCATACTAGTAGTACTCCCTCCTTTCCGGTTTATAAGGCTGGCCATAATGGGCGTAACATAACTAGTATCATATACTTGGGACTCGCAAACATGCTTACGTGGCAGGAAATTAAAGAAGAGAGAGAGAGGGTCATAGTAACATAGGTAGATACCGTAACATAATAAATGTTATACTACTATGTGTCATGCATGGCAATAAATAAGACCACCTATGATACTACTTTATGCTACTATGTACTATGGATGTAGTATCATACACTAGTATCATATGCATGATACTAGTATATGTTACTCCCCACTATGACCAGCCTAAGGCTCAATTCAAAAATCTCACCAACCAAGATAGATGATGAGTGGTGGAATATTTTTTGTAGTTTACAAAAGCACCCAATTAATGCTCTTGTTTTCCTAAAAAAATTATGTTTACGAATGCATTAATTGCAATGCATGCATACATAAAGTGCATGCATTGGTCAGTTTTCTCTTAATACTTGCATGCAATTATTTAATGCACCTTGAAGTCGGAACATGTGATGGGGAACAACCAAATTGAGCCTTATAAAATGAAAAACAAAGGCCTCCTTTGGTTTGTAGGAATTTCATATGATTTCTATAGGATAGGATTTGCAAAGGAAAATTTTCTTTAAAGCCCTTTGATTTGTAGGAATGGATTCCTATTCCTATGTAGGATATGAATCAATCCTTCACATTTTAGAGGAAAAAAAACATTAGCTAAGACTTAATGAAAAAATTCCTATCCTATGCATCAAATGACATCTCCTTCTCTATAGGAATTGAGATGCATGTCATCTCACTTCTTATGATTTTTCTATTCCTATAATATCCCTATCCTGTGAACCAAAGGAGACCTAAAATTTCGAGATAAGCCCTATAAACCGGAAAGGAGGGAGTAACTAGCTATGTTACCACATGCTACTTTTTTCATTTATTGCTTGTCACATCATTTATTTTATCTAGATATGTGTGATATTACTACATATGTTACTCTCATTGTGGGTAGTCTTAGCCGCGCGTGTAACCTCGTCCTCCCGTGCGCTACCACCTACTTATGCCACAAAGTGGGCGCTCACTAACTTGAGAAACAAAATAATAATTCAGCATTGATCATGTTTATGGGCCAAATCATAGCACACCTTCAAGTAAGTACTCCCTCTGAATTTAAAGTGAAATCACGATATTTATTATGGATTGAAGGGATTACTTTTCGTAGCATGATTTGACTACTTTTTTCTCGACTTCTAGGCCGATGTTGAATCTGACATTTTGCAACAGGAAAAATATGTACAAGTGATGTATGCAAATTAAGTTGTGGCACAGGGCAGGAGCCAACACAGTAGACCACGAACTCACACGCAGAACAGTGACATGGACCGACAAGCGCATGCTGCAGCAACATATCTGCTGATCTAAACAGTGCGCACACGCACAACCATAATTATAGAGTGCCATATACTCCGGAGTAGATGTAAGAGGATTTATTCACTAGTGCAGTTGAACTTAACCAGATAAATTAACCGCTAACATAGCTGCCTTCTTCTTGTTGTTGTTCAGTTCAGTGAATCCCGCGGCAGCAATCCTGGGGTATGAGAAACCCGATCACAGTGCCAACCATGCTCCCGACGGCCACCAGTATCGTTACCCAGGCCGGGATGCAGCAGTGCAGCCAGCCGAGATAGCCGCCGCACGGCTTGCACGCAGCACCCGGCTCGTCGCCGCCGTCCAGCTTCTGTCGCAGGTGGCCCGGCAGCAGCACGGCGTCGACGACGTACACGGCGAGGGGGGCTTCTTCGGACACCGTCTTGGTCACCCTGACCCCAGCGCCGCTCCCGCACGACGGCCACACCGCCACAGCAGCACCGTGTCCCCGTCGTCGCGGACGGCGATGGCGTGGCTCTTGTTGGTGGCCGCGTCGGTGGCCAGCGAGCCCACCCGCACCCAGTCGAACGCCTGGAACTGCTCCCTCCGGTAGCGCGCCCCCGCGCCGTGGTGAAGCAGGACGGCGAGCTGGTCGTCGGCGCTCAGGCTGTCGAACTTGGGCTTGAACGTCGCCACCGCGAGGTCGTCGGGGCAGAAGACTGTGAGCCCGCGGCCGCGTTCGGCGAGGAGGCGCTGCTGGAAGATCTCGTCCGCGTTCGCCGTCGCGGCGAGGAGGCCCGCGAACCCCGCGCATCCGTTGGCGGACATAACGTCCATGAACACCTGCTGCATCGGCGCGTCGGACGCGTACCCACGGCCCGAGCCGTCGATGCCTCGGAGCTCGAGCCGCGGCGCTTCGCCCGCCTCGTCGTCGACCGTGGAGGCATCGGCCATGACGTCCATAAACACCTCCTCCTCCGGCGCGACGGACGCATGCCCACGGCCCGAGTCGTCGATGCCACGGAACTCGAGTCGGGGCGTTTCGCCCGCCTCGTCGTCGTCAGTGGCGACAACGTCCATGAACACCGGCTCCTCCGGCGCGACCGACGCGATCCCACGGCCCGTGTCGTCGATGCCTCGGAGCTCGAGCCGGGGAAGCCACGCCTCGCCGTCGCCGCCCGCTGCAGCGCCCCCAGAGACGACGAGCAGAAGAAGGAGAAGAAACGGCGCGGCCATCGCGCGCTGGCACGAGCTTGCTAGCTAAGGGCATCTCCAGCCGTTGGCCCTCGGAGGGGCAAAAAATCGCTCCCGGGGGCGCACCGACGCTAAAGCACGCACTGGGGGCGTGATGCCTCCTAGTCGCGGCGCCCACGGTTAGTCAAAAAAGTCAAATATGACGCAAAAACGACTCAAATTTAACGCAAACATCGACGAGTTCGTTTAAACTTAAACATATTTTAAAAAAAAAGAAAAAAAAAACTACCGTGGGCTACCCCCGCCGTCTCCCTCGCCGCCTGCCTCGCCGCCCGCCCACACGGTTCTACATGCCGACGAGGCTGTAGAACCGCGTGTAGTCACCGCCGCCGCCGTCGTCGTCGTCGCCGCCCCCGCCTACGCCTCCGCCGTCCCTGCTGCATCCCTCCCCCGGTTGGCGCGGCGGATTGGACAGTTCGGGGGCGGCGGCGTCGTCGTCATCGCTGTCGAGGACCACGACGCCGTGCTCGTCCTCGTGTCCATGCTTGCGGGCGGCGATCTCCTCCAGGGCCCGGCGCTGCCGGACCATCTCGTCGCGGAGGTAGTCGTCCCACGCCCATCGCAGGGCGTCCTCGTCGGAGAAGCCGCGCCGGGTTATCTCCTCGTACTCCGCGGGGAGGCCGGGCTCCGGCTTGGGCTCGACGAGGACGAAGCGGCTAGTGGGTGGGGAGGCGTTGGCGCCGATGCGGACGCCGGAGCTGCGGGTGCGCGTGCTGACCGGCGTGCCCTGGGGCTCCGGCTTGACGGGGCGGAGGCAGGGCGAGCCGCCGGACGAGGAGGAGGACCCCCCGGTCTCCATGCGCCTCGGGGTCCAGGAGCTTCCCCGGCGGCGTGAGAAGGAAGGGGGGCGGGGTACTCGAGGTGCGGCGTGTTGCCGCCCTCAATGTACTTGAGGACGGCCTCCAACGTGCGCCCGGGCACGCCCCACCACCGACGCCGGCCGATGGCGTTGAGCCTGCTGGAGGGCTCGACACCGTTGGTGGCCTCGAGCTGCTCGGCGTGACGGCGGCGGAAGTAGGGCTCCCAGAGCGGGCTGTCGGGGACGTACCGTGGCCCCTCCCTCGCCGCACGCGGCAGGGACGAGCGGATGCGTGCGATCTCCGCACACCGCGCAGCGCCGGTGGGTATCGGGGGCACCAGCACGCCGCCGGCGCTGGTCCTCCATGCCCCGGGTACCCGCATGTCTGGCGGGACCGGGTACTCGACCTCGAAAAGGAGGCGAGCCTCACTCTCGTGAAGATGGCGGCGGCCGAATCCGTTCGCCGCCGCGCCGTCGCCTGGGAAGCGCTCGGTCATGGGTGCTGGAGACGGCGAGAGAGAGGAGAAGGAGGAACGACGACGGCGAGAGAGAGGCGAGGGAGGAACGACAACGGCGAGAGAGTACGAGTCGCCGAGTGCTCTAGGGCGCGTCTTATATAGGCCGAGGCGCCGCCCATGCGCGAGCCGCCGTGAGTACGCGTGGCGGGCGAGGGAGGACGAGGGACGCGCGTCATCCGCTCTTTACTGCGTCGCCCGTGAGGCATCAATGGCGCAGGCTGACCGGCGCGGCAGCTTTGGCATTGATTCGCCGCGGGAAACGAGGCGATGAGGACGACGAAGGGCCGAGAAAAAGGGTAGAGTCGCTGACGCGGCGGCCCGCGGCTGTTTCGCGCCAAAACAGTTTGCCCCGGCGCCCCCTGGGGCGCCCCCCAGCGCGCCGGGTTCGGCCTGGGTCCGCCAGCGCTGTTTTCAGCCCAAGCCGGCGAAAATCGGGCTCCTGGGGGCGCGACTGGGCCGATTTTTCGGCGCCGGCGCAAAAAAAACGCCTGGGAAGGCCTTCCTGGGGGCGCGGCTGAAGATGCCCTAAGGCCTTGTACAATGGGAAGTGCTTAGACATATGCTTAGAAAAATAAACCGGATTTTTCTAAAGCACCGGTGCTTATTTGTACAGGATAGACGCTTAACTAAGCGTATCTTCTGTAGAAATAGGCACCGGTGTTTAAAAAAAGTCTGATTTATTTTTCTAAGTACCTTCCATAAGTATCTTTCATTGTACAAGGTCTAAAAGGGTGTGAGATGCACGGAGTTGCTGAGTGGCTACGGTAGGCTGGTAGCAGTGCGGTGCAGTGTAGGGGGTGTGGCCACGAGGGTGCGGACTGCGGAGTATTTATACACGGTAACGGTCTGACGGAGGCCATCAGGTAAAGAGCTCAATTGTCCGGATGGGAAGGGAATGAGGAAGGAAGGAGTAAAGGCAAGGGCTATATGTGTCGGTCGCCCATAGGGTATAGTTTTTTTATGGGAATCTCCCATAGGGTACATGATATTGAAGCGAGCACGGAAAATATCTACTCCCTTCGTCCTTGAAAGAGTGTACTTCCAACTTTGTTGGAGGGTCAATCTATTTCAAAGTTTGACCGAGTTTGTGCAAAAATATATTGATGCTTGTGAAACCAAATAGGTATATGATGAAAATATATTTTATTATGAATCTATTGATACTAATTTGATGACATAAATGTTGGTCTATTATTGTATAAATACGGTCAAATATAAAAAAATTGATTTTTCAACAAAGTTGAAAATACACTCTTTTAAGGACAGAGAGAGTACCTTTGTAACCTCATGCCGTCCAGCTGTCACGACTAGGAATGAGTGACGTCAGCATAACAACTTTGTCGGTGTGTCCTGACATGAGGGCACTCCAGTCCAGGGTTAGGGTTTAACGAACGTGAATTGACAGTGCCATCTAGTTTTGGCATAGGTTTGTCCACGCTATTCCTTACTAATAACATCGATCATCTAGCACATTGCAATGCATCCATGCATGGCCACAAGCCAACAATAGTGCACACTACATCACCGGCACCGGCAGGTAGGTGTTTTTTTTTTCGCATGCCATCCACTCGGAAAGTCTACTTCTCTCCAGCGTCTACGTAGGAGCACTAACAGTACGTGCATGGGCTGCATTAACCTAGTATAACAAATGAGATGTGCCTGCGGTCCATGGCAGCAACAACCGATCAAAGGCGAGTGAAAACATTTGGCAGCAACGCCGATTCTCACAGGAGTGAGCTTGTTGAATGCGATGTCACGGCCGGGACATAACACAGGAGCAGGTAACACGGTGCACCACTATCTCTCTCATGCCAAAAAGGGCATATGCAAGATGAGGAGGACGTTTCGCTGCTGCCATGATCACATCACATGCCACCGCGTGCTCACATGATCACGCCGCGTCTTTGACGCAACAATCCCTTGCATACCTTATGTGTGGCAACTATACGAGGCCAATTCATTACAAGAGCATATATAGCTTGTGAAGCAGACGCTCCAACCACTTGTTCACATTTTTACTTCAACCACTACTACAACTCAATGAATCCACGTCTATAAACCGTCCGTGCGCCGCACGCATGTAGGTGTAGCTGTGTAAAACATACTAAGTGTGGGAGCTATATCTCGTTCTGGGAAAAAGAAGATCAAATGTTGACTGTAGAACCAGGCACGGCAATTACTCGGCAGCTTCCTTACAACTTAGTACAAAGCAAAGCAAGGCTCCCTGCATATGGAAGTAGATTCATGTGCTCACTTGTTTCAACTTTATGCAAATAAGGAAGACTTGGATCGCTGGTCACAAGTTATAATGGATCTAGGGGCAAAGGGAGGCGTTCAAGTAACAGCGATTGGTCGACTTTCACACATATACGGAATTCTATGTTTGGAGCGGAAATTACACTAAATCCTATTAATTTATGTATCTCAACATACAAGCATGTCACATACAATTATGGTTGGATAACACCTCAACAAGCAATCATGCATGGGAAAGGACTTACCACCACATGCAACCATGCATGAAAAAAATGTGTGTCATTCTATTATTCTACTAATATTTGATAGATATTTTATAATTATACATTATATATAATAAGTCGTATGTATTTTTTTATTTTGGTTCACATCTTATTAATCTAAATATTTAAATTCCACACAATAAAATGAAATGTATTGCAACTGATTCCGGTAGCAAAGCGAGGGGTATCATCTATTAAATTTAAAAGTTGAATCGAATGAGACAACATAATGTTATGAATCTGATGCATGGACAAGCAATTACAAGAAGGACAAACATTTGTTGACGAAATTCTGCACAAACACATACAACTTCAGGGCAAGACAACGAACATTTCTAGAAACCCATATACCAAATTAGCAAAATGAAAGCACCGACATGCATGATAAGGCCACCATACAACGTCTTCGACCACCCGCCACGACGGGTACGGTCATAACATTTTAGTGTCACATTTTTAAAATCAAATATTTGACCGGCAGCGGGCAGGTAAATGTTTTTCTTTTCCGCATGCCATCCACTGGGAAAGTCCACCTCTCTCCTGCGTCTATGTAGGGAGCACTAATTAAACTGCGTGCATGGGCAGTAGGGCCGGGCCGACAAAATCTGGGGCCCTGTGCGAAACTAAAAAATAGGGCCCTATCTTAAAAAAAATGAACTAACAAGAAATTATAGTATATATATCTCATAGAAAAAAATTGTAATGTATATAATATAATGTCTTACATAACAATTGAAAATATGAAAAAGTCATACCTATCCAACTCCTGGTTGCTATTTATTTGAACATCCTCATTCTTTTAGTATTCTTTATGAGTAGAAACCGAAGTTAATACCTATATAAGAAGTACAATTTGAATATATTGGCTCAAAGAGGCATACAACTAGTGAACACATTCAAGTTTGAGCTAACATGTGCACTATCCAAGAAAAGGCATTGCAATATTTGGATGTAGTATAGCACTAGAAATATGCAAGAGACTAATATTTAGAGGCTAAATCATATTTATGTCTTTTACATTTGAATAATAATAAAATAAAAGGCAAACTGCTAGGCTCATGAGCCTATATATAAACCATAATATGATGTATACAACTGTGTCTAGGAAAAAAGAGTAACTGTCTTTATACTTGTTACAATGGTATAGCACTTGGAAGTATCACATACAAACTATATGCGGGTATGCTAGTAATTAAAGAAAACATGGGATATTTTCTGATATATTCTAGGGAGATATTTGAAATTTACCATCAGAAATACTTGAGGCAACAAAAGCTATATCAAATCTAACTTCCATATCCCTGATCTACGACGGCGGAGCTCAATCTACATATAGGGGATGTGTTTATGAGTCTGGAGGAGTGGAGGTCCTTGTATTCACCTGCAGCGGCCAGTCGCCATGTGATCCGATCGATCCAGGGACCGAGGGGCGAGGGATCAGACTCCAGGATAGAACACCTTCGACCGAGGGATCAGACTCCAGAACACCTTGGATCGATCCTCGATCCAAGGACCGAGGGATCAGACTCCAACACAGGCGAAGTGAACACCTTGGATCAAAGGTCCTTTCCTGCAGGCTGTAGCGATCGAGACGAGTAGGAGGACTGGAAGAGGAGGAGGAGATCGATCCCCGATCCCGTTTCAGCGCTGGTCGCTCGATGGCTCGATCCTCGATGCCCTCATTGCTTCGACTCCAGCAGTCCAGACCACTACAGCACCCAACAGCCCAAAGCGCGTAAGTTTTCTTTTAGTACTAGGCCTTTGTAAAAAAATTGGGCCCCCCCAAAATTTTGGGCCCTGTGCGGGCCGCACTTTTTGCACCACTATGGGCCCGGCCCTGATGGGCTGCATTAACCTGTAACAAAATGAGATGTGCCTGCGGTCCATGGCAGCAACAACCGATCGATCGAAGGTGAGTGAAAACATTTGGATGCAACGCGGACTCTCACAGGAGTGAAAAGCTTCTTAAAAGCAATGTCCCGGTGTCAGCGCCCCAACTACACAGGAGCCAGACACCGTGGCAGCGCCAGGTCAGCAGCCTGCCACGGCGACCAAACCGAGTGGAACGCAGGGCTACACACCAAGGCGCAACGCCAGAAGGCCGGCCCGCATCATACAGCCCAACAGGAGGTTCGTTGGGCCGGACTGGACTCGCTAGGGTTGATCCGGGGTCGCCACCTACTTACACCCACAAGCGAGGCGAGGAAGGCATCCAGTAGGATCAGATCGGCGGCGGCTCTCTACCTCATCCCCTTTCCCTCTCAAGAACAGCTTGGCTGATTGTATCTGAATTCGAGTTGTATCTGTGATTGAGTTATAGATCGATTGGTACCCTAACATCCTGGTATCAGAGACCACTCCACCACTCCTCTCCGCCGCGCCAACCCTGGAGACTCGCCACCGCGTTCAAGCGCGGCAAGTCCTCCTCGCCACCATGGATCCGGCCCTCAAGGAGTACCTAGACAAGATGCACCAAGACGCCAAGGTCGACTCCGCCCACGTCCTCAAGCAACTGCAGACCCAGTCGTCGCAGATCGAGGATCTCCTCCGCTGGAAACCCGATCTGGAGGCGAGGTTCGCGAAGCTGGAGACCACCGTGGTGACCTTGCAAGCCGCGGCTAGGGCTGGACCAAAAGCTCGTAACTCGCGAGCTTAATGAGCGCTCGATAGTTCGGCTCGTTAAGCTCGTAGCTCGCTTCTTAATGAACAGAGTCAATCATTGATTTTAGCTCGTTAAGCTTAACGAGCTTAACGAGCGAGCTAACGAGTTTCATGAGTAGCTCGTTAAGCTCGTTAGTAACAACACAACACATATTTTCATTTTACGTGACAAACTTTTATAGCACCTCAGCCCATCTATTCAATCTAATCGACCTATGAGACAACAAACTACTGCATTTCTTTTTATAGTCATCATATTTCGTCTTGAAAACCACACCTACACATTCATCATGTATATCATAAAACATTATAATCTATTAACGAGCGCTCACGAGCTTAACGAGCTTCAAACGAGCCGAGCCGAGCAGGGTTTTCTGCTCGTTAATCTTAACGAGCTTAACGAGCCGAGCCTTAACGAGTACGAGCTTAACGAGCCGAGCTGCTCGTTAACCATCTGTGACCAACGGGACGGCGCTCCACAACGCCCTCCCACCGCTGCTCCAAACGCGCGGACCACCTCTCGGGCCTGATGGCCACGCCGTCGCTGATCTCACCGGGGGGGCCCCGTCGGCGACCCCCGTGTCGCCGACGGCACTCCCGGTCACAGGTACGGTTCTGCTTCCGCTTGTCCCTTCCGCCACGGCCCCGTTTTCCTCATCAGTTCTCACCACGTTAGGCCAGCCACCACCATCCATGAGCTTCCCTGTTTTCTCCGGCGACAACCCACAGCTCTGGAAAACGCTGTGCAAACAATATTTCCAGATGTTCCCCGTCCATGATTCTTACCGTGTTCCTATGGCCATCCTAAACTTCTCTGGTCCGGCGAGCATATGGCTCCAATCTGTCCAGAAGAAACTTATCAGGCTGGACTAGGAATCGTTCACATCCCTGCTCTGTACTCGTTTCGGCCGAGACAAACACCAAATGCTCATCCGCCAATTCTATGCCATCAAATAGACCACATCGGTCGCTGATTTCATCGAGCGCTTTGAGTCCTTGATGAATCACCTCATATCATATTCAGAATTAACTCACCCATATTTCTTTTTGACTCGTTTTGTCGAGGGCCTGCGACCGGACATTCGAGCGGTGGTGCTCGTGCAACGCCCACCGGACTTGGATACGGCATATTCGCTAGCCCTACTTCAGGAGGAAGTGGCCGACGGCGAACTCCCGATCGGCCGCGCCATCACCAACCGCGGTCAGGGGAGTCATCCACGCACAGCTACGCCTTCGTTCTTCGGTCGACCTGCTACACCAACCGTGGTCTCCGAGGATCGACGCGGCACCGATGCCACACGTGCCAACTCCGAGAACAGCAAGGTCGTGACACTCCGGCAGTTTCGCCGCGCGAAGGGCCTCTGCTTCAAGTGCGGGGAACGGTGGGGCAAGGATCACGTGTGCCCACCGACCGTACAGATGCACGTCGTCGACGAACTCCTCACCTTGTTCACCCAAGACGACCTCGCCATCGAGTCGCCCCCTTTGTCACCAACTTCTGAAGAAGAGAACATGTGCACTCTCTCGCGCCAGGCAGTGGATGGATCTTCAGACCCGGGCGTTCTTCAGCTACAGGCATGGCTCCAAGGGCACGAGATCTTACTGCTTGTCGACTCAGGCAGCTCTACATCCTTCGTCGACAGCACTCTGGCCACCAAACTTGAAGGAGTGAAGCCGTTACCGCGACCATGCAAGGTGCGTGTCGCCGACGGCAACACCATCCCCTACAACCGATTCATCCCAACTTGTTCGTGGATCACGCAAGGGCACGAGTTCACAACAGATTTCAAAATCCTGAAGCTGGGCTCCTATGATGCAATCCTTGGGATGGATTGGCTACGCCAACAGAGTCCCATGAGCATCGACTGGGTTGCGCAACAGTTGAATGTCACCACCCCCGCTGGCCGCCTCCACCTGTCTGCGATCTCTTCGGATCAAACTCAGTGCTCTGTTATTTCTGCCCCAGAATTGCTCAAGGCCTGTAAGCAAGGATCAGTCGCTCACATTATCCACCTCAACTCTCTTGATGGCAGCAACGAGCATGACGCACAGATGCCGGTCGAGGTACTTCGGCTACTTGAGCAGTTCACTGACGTGTTCGAAGACCCGCGTGGCCTCCCACCGCGTCGTGAGTGCAACCATCGCATACCGCTGATGGCAGGCGCGCAACCTGTCACATCCAGGCCCTACCGATACAAGCCAGAACTGAAAACAGAGATAGAGCGGCAAGTTCAGGAACTGCTCGATGCAGGAATAATTCAAAAAAGCTCCAGTCCCTTTTCATCCCCAACCCTGTTGGTCAAGAAGAAGGACGGGACTTGGCGTCTGTGTGTCGACTACCGTCGCCTCAATTCCATGACAGTAGTGGGCAAGTTTCCTATACCGATTATCGACGAGCCACTCGATGAACTTGCCGGTGCCAAATGGTTTTCGAAGCTTGACCTTCGCGCTGGATTCCACCAAATCAGGATGGCCGAGGGTGAAGAGTACAAGACAGCATTTCAAAATCATTCAGGCCACTAGGAATTCCGTGTCATGCCATTTGGAGTTGCTGGTGGCCCTTCAACCTTTAATGGCGCCCTGACCACAACTCTCAAGCCGGCAAATCGTGTCTGCGTCATCTCATTCTTCGATGGCATCCTCGTCTTTAGTAAGACCTTCTCTGATCATCTCCAGCACCTCACCCTCGTGCTACAACTACTACGCAAGGATCACTGGCAAGTGAAGCAGTCAAAGTGTTCCTTTGCCCAACGCCAGATATCCTACCTCGGGCATGTCATTAATGAGAAAGGTGTCTCTACGGACCCAATCAAGATCCAAACAATCCAGAACTGGCATGTTCCTGAGTGTGCAAAAGATGTGCGTAGCTTCCTCGGATTGGCAGGTTATTACCGCAAGTTCATCAAACACTTTGGGATCATTGCCCGCCCTCTTTTCACGTTACTTAAGAAGAACCAGCTATTCGTTTGGACGAGTGACACACAACAAGCATTTGACACACTCAAGGAGAAACTGATATCTGCACCAGTTCTGCAGCTACCAGACTTCAGCAAGCAATTCATGATTGACACAGATGCCTGTGCCTACGGGGTAGGAGCTGTCCTGCAACAAGAAGGGCACCCGATTGCTTACTTAAGCAAAGCGCTTGGTCCCAAGAACAGAGGGCTGTCCACATACGAGAAGGAGTGCATGGCGATCCTCATGGCAGTCGATCAGTGGCGTCCTTACCTGCACACGGACGAGTTCATCATCCACACTGATCAACGCAGCTTGATTCACCTCGACGACCAGCACCTGTCAACCCCCTGGCAACAAAAAGCCTTCACCAAATTGCTGGGTATGAGATACATGATCTGTTACCGAACTGGTGCTTCCAACACCGTGGCTGACGCGCTCTCTCGCGCACTCCTGATGCATCACTAGCAGCTATTTCAGTTTGTGCTCCAACTTGGCTGACTGACATTCAAGACAGTTATGCCTCAAATCCCCAAGCTCAGAAAATCATCACGGACCTCGAGCGCAGACCTGACCCCAAGCAACGCTTCACCATGCGGGATGGACTGCTTTACTTTCGCAACAGGCTCTGGCTGGGAGGGTCTCCATCCATGCAGCAGCGCGTGCTCCGCGCCTTCCATGACAGCACAGTCGGCGGTCACTCTGGCGCGCCAGCAACTTATCAACGTCTGCGTCGCCTGTACGCCTGGCCTAAAATGAAGGAGCAGACGCGCCAGTACGTGCAATCGTGTGCTGTCTGCCAGCAAGCGAAGCCAGAGCGTGTCCGTTATCCCGGACTCCTCGAGCCCCTGCCTATCCCAGATCACGCCTGGAAGGTGGTCACCATGGATTTCATCGGCGGGCTACCCACTTCTGGCAAGTTCAACCGCATCCTCGTGGTGGTCGACAAGTTCACGCGCTACGCGCACTTTCTACCTCTGAGCCACCCCTTTACTTCTGCCAAGGTGGCTCACTCATACTTGGAGAACGTCTACAAACTCCACGGGCTACCCGCTGCTATCATCTCTGACAGGGACCCGGTCTTCACCAGCACCTTTTGGCGCGAGCTGTTCAAGACCATCGGGGCTGATCTGAACATGAGCACGCCATACCATCCCCAAACAGACGGACAAACCTAGCGTGTCAAGCAGTGTCTGGAAATTTATCTGCGCTGCTTCATCCACGCCTGCCCACACAAATGGCACCAATACTTGGCCCTCGCGGAATTCTGGTACAACTCTAGCTATCATTCTGCCCTCGACACCTCCTCTTTTGCAGCACTCTACGACCATGAGCCGCGGCACTAGGGGATTGAGGCCGCGTCCACTTGCAAGCTTCCCCCACTCAAGGAATGGCTCGAGGAGCCAAGCACATGCAACAAGTCATCGCCGAGCATCTCCGCCGAGCCCGCGACATCATGAAGAAGCAAGCCGACAAGAAGCGCTCCGAGCGCACGTTTGTTGTCGGCGACGCGGTCTTCGTCAAGCTCCAACCCTACGTCCAGACAACAGTGGCTCGCCGCACCAACCACAAGCTCGCCTTCCGCTACTTCAGGCCTTTCAAGATCATCCGCGCCGTCAACCCCTGGCGTACGAACTGCAGCTTCCAGAAGGCGCCAAGGTGCACCCGGTCTTCCACGTTTCTCAACTGCGTCGAGCCATCCCCGCCACCACTTCGGTCGAGCCAGAGCTGCCAGCGTTCAAAGACGAGCCTCTCTAACCCGTCGAGATCATGGACACGCGCTGGCGACAGACACCACAAGGCCGGCGCGAACAGATGCTGGTGCGCTGGTCCGATCCTTCAGTCCTTGACGCCACCTGGGAAGACGCCAAGTACCTCTTTGACCGCTTCCCTGCACTGGCTCGAGGGCGAGCCAGTACTCAAGGAGGGGGGATGTCAGCGCCCCAACTACACAGGAGCCAGACACCGTGGCAGCGCCAGGTCAGCAGCCTGCCACGGTGACCAAACCGAGTGGAACGCAGGGCTACACACCAAGGCGCAACGCCAGCAGGCCGGCCCGCATCATACAGCCCAACAGGAGGTTCGTTGGGCCGGACTGGACTCGCTAGGGTTGATCCGGGGTCGCCACCTACTTACACCCACAAGCGAGTCGAGGAAGGCATCCAGTAGGATCAGATCGGCGGCGGCTCTCTTCCTCATCCCATTTCCCTCTCAAGAACAGCTTGGCTGATTGTATCTGAATTCGAGTTGTATCTGTGATTGAGTTATAGATCGATTGGTACCCTAACACCCGGCCGGGAGATAACACGGGAGCAGATAATGCGGCGCGCCACCATCCCATGCCAAAAAGGGCATATGCAAGATGAGGAGGACGTTTCGTTGCTGCCAAGGTCACATCACATGCCACCGCGTGCTCACATGATCATGCCGCGTCTTTGAGGCAACAATCCTTGCATACCTTATGTGTAGCAAATATACGTGGCCAATTCATTACAAGAGCATATATAGCTTGTGAAGCAGACGCTCCAACCACTTGTTCTTATTTGTTAGAAGGGAAAAGAGATGATTGGTGGAATTGTTGTTGTATTGCTTGAGTCTCGTGGGCATATATATATAGTACAATCATCTACTTGGAGTACAAAGCAAGGTGGAATAAATCCTACGCTATCATATGTTTCTATAATAACAATGATACGCAACATCCCCCCGCAATCACAAAGGTAGCGACGCAGACGGTGAGACTGGAGAAGAATCCAAAGGCAAGCCGATGGACACCCTCCATAGTCGTAACGGTCGATGCATCACGGAGTCGTGGCTGCAGTGAAAACCGGCGAGGTTGCTCAAGCATGGCGGTAGCCCTTTTTGTCGTTTGTCGAGGGAGCCGAGAGCGTAGGTGGTGTAGCCGTAGTCGAGGTAGCCGTGCGAACAACGCCGTGGTCGGTGTCGAGTCGGGGGTCGCCGGTGTCGAGGTAGTCGTCGTGGAGCCGCAGAAAAAGAGCAGCGGCGGCGGCGGCCTAAGGAGGCGGCGATGGCTAGAGAAGGAGCGCGGCGGCGATGCTCGAAATAGGCGATAATGAACCCTAACAGTGTGATGAAGGCCGGCGCGAACGGTGATGTTCCCGCGCCAAGGGAGGCGGCGTGACGCATATCACGTGGAAGTCAACGCGCGTGGACGGCGGTGGACCGCCGGCCGCAGCGTTACGACCCGAAGAGGCGACGCAACGGCGGCGGGCAGGTCGGGGCAATGGCAGAGAAGACCTCGGGGGGTTGCAGGGATCACGTGCCACGCTCGCTACAGCCCGACAGGGCGACGCAGCGGCAGCGCGAGGGTCGGTGCAGCCTCGGGGACGGCCTCAAGCGGACGGCCTCGATGTGGTGGTTGACCGCGGGCCGCGGCACTACGGCCCAAAAAAACAACACAGTGATAGCGCGCGAGGTGGTGCAACCACGAAAACGGTCTCAGAACGACGGCAGGAATCACGTGTCGTGGCACTACGGCCCGAAGGGACAATACAGCGATGGCATGAATCGATGCAACCACAGGAAAAACCACGGGTCATGAGGCGGCGACGCTGCGGTCCAAAGAAACGACATAGCTGCAGCCCATTGCTCGTCGGTGGAGGGGCGCTCTACTTAGGGACAGAGCGACCACGGCCGAAGGAAAACGACGTGAACACGGATGCACGGACGACGAACCACACGGTCGTACGTGGCAGGAGAAGTCCATAGCCATTAGGCAACAGCGGCGCGTGTCCCCGCGCCCGGACAAGCAAACAGTCCGCAGCCGGACCGGTACGCATTGCATGCATAGAAGCACACCCGCGTGATGTATAATCACGACCAGGCAAGACCTAGATGCATATGCTATCCAGTCCAGAGGTGCAGCAGCTGGCCTGACAAGAGCGGCCGCCGGCGTACGGACGCGGGCAACCAGCAAAGTCCGCGCGAGGCGCCTGGTGGCCTTGGGCTCGGGCCACTTGCCGCCGGATGACGACCAGCGGACCGTACGAGCGGCCACCACGTCACGGACGGACGTGTTGCAGTGTAGGGCGCTTCAGTGTAGTCGATGCCGATGTTGAAGTAGAGACGCGTGTTTGTAGATGAGAACGGCGGCGAGCGACTCAACCCGATCAGAATCAAAAAAGAACACCGATCAAACGATCCGTGAGAGAAAAAACCCTGGATCAAAGATCGAGAAAAAGACTCTAGAGCAGCCGGTCAATATGATCGGCGGACGAACTCTAGGTACAGGCAGCGCGGCCCCCGGTGACGGTCATGAAGGCCGACCGCCCCGGAGACGGCGCAGATGCTGAAGCGGCGACGGCTAGGGTTTAAAATCCGGAAACTGATACCATGTTAGAAAGAAACGAGATGATTGATGGAATTGTTGTTGTATTGTTTGAGCCTCATGAGCATATATATAAAAATATAATCATTTACTTAAAGTATAAGGCAAGGTGAAATAAATCCTACGCTATTCTATGTTTTCATAATAACAATGATACTTAACAATATTTATACTTTAACCACTACTACAACTCAATGAATCCACGTCTATAAACCGTCTGTGCGCCACACGCATGTAGGTGTAGCCGTGTAAGAGTAGGACATAAGCGTGGGAGCTATATCAAATTTAGACTATGGAACCAGGTACGACAATTACTCGGCAGCTTCCTTACAAATTGCAAAGCAAAGCCAGGCTCCCTGCATATGGAGGTAGATTCATGTGTTCATTTGTTTCAACTTTATGCAAATAAGGAAGACTTGGATCACTGGTCACAAGTTACAATCGATCTAGTCATCTAGGGGCAAAGGGAAACGTTCATGTAACAGCGAATGCCCGACTTTCACACATGCATATACGGAATTCTATGTTTGGAACCAAAATTACACTAAATCCTATTAACTTATGTATCTTAAGTTCTTAACATGTAAGCATGTCACATCATCATATAATTATTGATGAGATAACACATCAACATGTAATCATGCATGAAAAAAGACTCATCATCACATGCAACCATGCATGAAAAAATATGTTTCATTCTATTATTCTACTAATATTTAGTAAATATTTTATAATACAGATAATCAAATGTAAAACTCTCTCTGTAAAGAAATATATTGTACGGACATTTCTTTACAGAGGGAGTAAGTCGTATGTATTTTTATTTTGGTTCACATCTTATTAATCTAAATATTTAAATTCCACACAATAAAATAAAATGTATTGTAACTGATTCCCATAGCAACACGAGGGGCACCATCTAGTTAATTTAGAAGTTAAATCCAATGAGACAATAAAATGTTATGAATCCGATGTATGGACAAGCAATTACAAGAAGGACAAACATTTGTTGACGAAATTCGGCGCAAACATGTACAACTTCAGGGCAAGACAATAAACATTTCTAGGAACCCATATACTAAATTAGTAAAATGCAAGCACCGACATGCACGATAAAGCCATCATACATAGTCTTCAACCATCCGCCACGACGGGTACGCTCATAACATTTTAATGTCACATTTTTCAAAATCAAATATTTGACCGGCAGCCGGCAGGTACGTGTTTTTTTTTCCGCATGCCATCCACTCGGAAAGTCCACCTCTCTCCTGCGTCTACGTAGGAGCACTTAAGAGCATCTCCAGTCGCGCCCTTAAGAAGGCCCCCAGGTGATTTTTCGGTCGCCGATGTAAAAAAATCGGCCCAGTCGTGCCCCCAAAGCCCAGTTTTTGCCGGCTCGGGCCGAAATTGGCGCCGGCGGACCCAACCCAAACCCGGCACGATGGGGGTCGCTCGGGGGCGTCGGGCGAATCGTTTTTGGCGCGAAGAGCCGCGGACCAGCCGCGTCAGCGACTCGACTCTTTTCTCGTCGCTTCGTCGTCCTCATCGCCCATTTCCCGCGGCGAATCAATGCCAAAGCTGCGCGCGGTGCTGCGCCGGTCAGCCTCCATTGATGCCTTACGGGCGGCGCAGTGAAGGCCGGGCGACGCGCGTCCTCTCGCCCGCCACACCACCACGCCACGCGTAACGCGCCGGCCAAGCCTACCACGCGGCGCCTCCGCCTATATAAGCCGGCCACCAGCGCGCCGGAGACACGCACAGATACTCCACCGCCGACGCGCCCATTTCTCCCTCCTTCCTCCTCTCGCCGTCTCCAGTTCAGAAGAATGACCGAGCGCTTCCCAGGCGACGGCGCGGCGGATAATGGCTTCGGGCGCCGCCATCTTCACGAGGACGAGGCTCGCCTCCTTTTCGAGGCCGAGTACCCGGTCCCGCCAGACATGCGGGTGCCCGGGGCTTGGAGGATCAGCACCGGCGGCGTGCCGGTGCCACCACCACCCACCGGGGCGGCGCGGCGTGCGGAGATCGCACATATCCGCGCGTCCCTGCCACGGGCGGCGAGGGAGGGGCCACGCTACATCCCCGACAGTGGCTTCTCCGACGAGGACGCCCTGTAGTGGGCGCGAGACGACTACCTCCGCGACGAGATGGTCCGGCAACGCCGGGCCCTGGAGGAGATCGCCGTCCGCAAGCGTGGGCGCGAGGACGAGCACGGCATCGTGATCCTCGACAGCGACAACGACGAGGACGCCCCCGGACCGTCCAACCCGCCGCGCCAATCGGGGGAGGAATGCAGCAGGGACGGAGGCGGGGACGCCGCCGCCGACGACGCCGACGCCGCCGCCGCCGCCGACAACGGCGGCGACTACACGCGGTTCTACCGCCTCCTCGGCATGTAGAATTGCAAAGGCGGGTGGCGGGCGACGGGGAGCGGCGAGGTAGACGGCGAGGAGCGGCGATGGAGATGGCGGGGGGCAGCCCGTAGTAGTTTTTTCTTTTTTTGTAAAATATGTTTAAATTTGAACGAACTCGCCGATGTTTGCGTTAAATTTGAGCCGTGTTTGCATCGTATTTAACTTTTTCAAAAAAACATGGGCGCCGCGACTGGGGCATCACGCCCCCAGTGCACGGTTTAGCGCGGGTACGTCTTGGGGGCGATTTTTAGCTCCTCCTAAGAGCCAACAGCTGAAGATGCTCTAACAGTGCGTGAATGGGCTGCATTATTAACCTGTAACGAAATGAGATGTGCCTGCGGTCCATGGCAGCAACAACCGATCGATCGAAGGCGAGTGAAAACATTTGAATGCAACGCGGACTCTCACAGGTGTGAAAGCTTGTTGAATGCGATGTCCTGGCCGGGAGATTAACATGGGAGAAATGCCGTGCACCACTATCTTATGCCAAAAAGGGCATATGCAAGATGAGGAGGATGTTTCGCTGCTGCCATGGTCACGTCACATGCCACCGCGTGCTCACATAGTAACATGCAGGGCCGGGCCCATAGTGGTGCAAAAAGTGCGGCCCGCACAAGGCCCAAAATTTTGAGGGGCCCCAATTTTTTTACAAAGGCCTAGTACTAAAAGAAAATTTATGCGCTTTGGGCTGCTGGGTGCTGTAGTGGTCTGGACTGTTGGAGTCGAAGCAACGAGGGCATCGAGGATCGAGCCATCGAGTGACCAGCGCTGAAACGGGATCGGGGATCGATCTCTTCCTCCTCTTCCAGTCCTCCTACTCGTCTTGATCGCTACAGCCTGCAGGAAAGGACCTTTGATCCAAGGTGTTCACTTTGCCTATGTTGGAGTCTGATCCCTCGGTCCTTGGATCGAGAATCGATCCAAGGTGTTCTGGAGTCTGATCCCTCGGTCGAAGGTGTTCTATCCTGCAGTCTGATTCCTCGCCCCTCGGTCCCTGGATCGATCGGATCACATGGTGACTGGCCGCTGCAGGTGAATACAAGGACCTCCACTCCTCCAGACTCATAAACACATCCCCTATATGTAGGTTGAGCTCCGCCGTCATAGATCAGGGATATGGAAGTTAGATTTGATATAGCTTTTGTTGCCTCAAGTATTTCTGATGGTAAATTTCAAATATCTCCCCAGAATATATCAGAAAATATCCCATGTTTTCTTTAATTACTAGCATACCCCCATATAGTTTGTATGTGATACTTCCAAGTGCTATACCATTGTAACAAGTATAAAGACAGTTACTCTTTTTTCCTAGACACAGTTGTATACATCATATTATGGTTTATATATAGGCTCATGAGCCTAGCAGTTTGCTTTTTATTTTATTATTATTCAAATGTAAAAGACATAAATATGATTTAGCCTCTAAATATTAGTCTCTTGCATATTTCTAGTGCTATACTACATCCAAATATTGCAATGCCTTTTCTTGGACAGTGCACATGTTAGCTCAAACTTGAATGTGTTCACTAGTTGTATGCCTCTTTGAGCCAATATATTCAAATTGTACTTCTTATATAGGTATTAACTTCGGTTTCTACTCATAAAGAATACTAAAAGAATGAGGATGTTCAAATAAATAGCAACCAGGAGTTGGATAGGTATGACTTTTTTATATTTTCAATTGTTATGTAAGACATTATATTATATACATTACAATTTTTTCTGTGAGATATATATACTATAATTTCTTGTTAGTTCATTTTTTTAAGATAGGGCCCCATTTTTTAGTTTCGCACAGGCCCCGGATTTTGTCGGCCCGGCCCTGGTCACATGATCACATCGAACCCTTGCTCCGCGGTGAGTTCTTTCCTTGCTTGGCTCTGGGGACTTTGACGCAACAACCCCGTGCATACCGTATGTGTAGCATATATATATATATATATATATATATATATATATATATATATGGCCAATTGATCACAAAGAGCGTATATATCTTGTGACACCGATGCCCCAACCACCTGTTCACGTTTTACTTCAACCACTACTACGACTCAATTAACCCACGTCTATAAACCGTCTGTGCGCCGCACACCTGTAGGTGTACCTATGTAGGACTAGGACATAGTACGTACTAAGTGTGG
Organism: Triticum aestivum; assembly: GCF_018294505.1. NCBI lineage: Eukaryota > Viridiplantae > Streptophyta > Magnoliopsida > Poales > Poaceae > Triticum > Triticum aestivum. The sequence continues at coordinate 122,883,883 of NC_057797.1, forward strand.
GAGCTATATCTTGTTCTGGAAAAAATAACATCAAATTTAGACTCTGGAGCCAGGCACGGCAATTACTCGGCAGCTTCTTGTAACTTACCACAAGGCAGAGCAAAGCTGCCTGCATATGAAGGTAGATGCACGTGTTCAATTATTTCAACTTTATGCAAATGCGGAAGACTTGGATCGCTGCTCACAAGCTACAACCCATCTAGGAACAATGGGGACGTTCATGTACTGGGCTTCGCTTCGTACCTTCGCTGTTAAGCGATCGATCGACTTTCTCTTCTAAATTCCAAGTGCCCTGCACTTTTGCATTCCAAAGCGAAATTCAAAATAACGCATAAACTTAGGGGAAATCTTTCTTAGAACTATGTCAAAGAAACCCATTGAGATATTCTTTTCACATAATGCATACACTTCAGGGATGTTCTTTTTTTTTAATTTCATAAAAAACGGACCAGAAAACAAAGGAAAAAATATTACGAAAACTATAACCCAGATGGGAAGAAACAGATAAAAAAACCCAACGAAACCCGAAATGGGCCAGACTATGTTGCATCGAGGAACTATCTACTCCTTCCGTTCCTAAATATAAGTCTTTGGAGAGATTCCACTATGGACTATATACGGAGGAAAATGAGTGAATCTATACTCTAAAATGCATCTAGATACATCCGTATGTGGTCCATAATAAAATCTTTATAAAGACTTATATTTAAGAACGGAAGAAGTATTTCATACATGGATCCAATTAGCCGCCTTCAGGCGGCAAACAGACGCAACGACGCCCATCGCACGCCCACTGGCAAGCCGAGTTGGACCGGCACAGTCGGGGCTCTTCTCGCGTTTTTCGGCTTTGCTTACTTCTGCTGCAGATTTTCTATTATGGTTTCTTTGTTTTGGTTTTTATATTTTTTTGGCTTTTCTTTATTTTTGTTTTTGTTTTTAATACACTATAAATATTTTTTAATGCATGGTGAATAATAGTCTAATATGTGGCCAAATTTTTTCTGATGCACACTGAACATATTTTGTACTCCCTCCGTTCTTAAATATTTGTCTTTCTAGAAATTTTAAATGGTCACTACATATAGATGTATATAGACATATTTTAGAGTGTAGATTCACTCATTTTACTCTGTATGTAGTCACCATTTAAAACCTCTAGAAAGACAAATATTTAGGAAAGGAGGAAGTAATATGCATTGAAATTTTCTTAATATATGAAGATCTTTTTAAATTATATGGTAAATATTTTTCTAATACACAATGAATATTCTCTTAACATACGGTGAACGTTCTATTAGTTTACACTGAACTTTTTTAAAAAAGAACACATACTAAACAATAAGAAATATAATTTTTATTTTGATCAACTTACAAATATGCACCTCCTAAAAAATAAAAACAGCCCTTTTTTTTGGAGGAAACCCAACAAAAAAACAATATAGGAAAAAATCGGTTGACGGTAGAGTGGGTCGACCCATTTGCCCTGGCTCTCACACAGGTTCCAATATAAGGTCTCTTGTCTGGGAACTGTTGTGCCTCACCGTGGCGACTATTTATCGCCTTACATGAGCTTAAAAATAGCCCCTTTTTTTTGGAGAAAACCCAACAAAAAAACAATATAGAAAAAACAAAATCAGTTCACGGTAGAGTGGGTCGACCCATTTGCAATGGCTCTCAGGCAGGTTCCAATATAAGGTCTCTTGTCTGGGAACTGTTGTGCCTCACCGGTAGAGTGGGTCGACCCATTTGCACTATTTATTCACCGTTTTATTTCCAGTTTTTTTCTTCATTTTTTCTCTGTTCATTGTTTTGTTTCTTCCCTTCTTTGTTGTCTTTCTTTAGTTTTCCTTTTTTTTCTTTTTTCTTCTACATTTTTTCTTTGGCTTTCTTGTTTCTTCTCCATTTTCATTTTTTCATTTTTTTCGTATGTTTGTTTTCATTTTCACTCCAAGTTTTCGTATATGTGAAAAGCATTTTTAAATAAGTGATCAATATTTTTTGTATACATGTTAAACATTGTCCGAATGCCTATTCAACATTTTAAAAACTTGCTCAACATTTTACTAATTATTCAACATTTTCAAATACATATTCAATATTTTTGGAATACTCGTTCAACATTTCTAATACTTATTCAAAATTTTCAAATATTTGTTCAACATTTCAAATGCTTATTCAACATTTTTCAAATACTTGTTCAATATTTTTCAAATCCTCATTCAACAATTGTTAATAATTATTTCACAATTTTCAAATACTTGTTAAACATTTTAATTCTTATTCAAAATTTTCAAATACTTGTTCAATATTTTTCAAATACATGTTCAACATTTTAAATATATATTCAAAAAAATTCAAATACTTGATCAACATTTTTAGTACCTATACAAAATTTTCAAATACTTGCTCAACATTTTTCAAATACTTGTTCAATTTTTTTAATACTTATTCAACGTTTTTCAAATACTTATTCAACTTTTTCAATGTGTTTTTGAATAGTATTTATTTTATATATATGTAGAATATTATAAAATATAATTAAAAGTACAAAAATAAAGCAAAAATTGAGAATAAAAAAACAACTCATTGCCTCCCGCGCAGCTGGGCCGGCTCATCTGGGCTCGCCCCGACGCGACGCGTACTTGTTTGCTCGCGTAAGGCGATAAATAGGTGTGCCCGTGCCTCACGCGCAGCGTGACACAAGCTCGTCTAGCCTCAGTGTCGCTACTTATAGGCTGGCGAAGGTTGATGTTGGCTCAGCGAAGGGAGATAGCACAGGAGCAGCCAGGGGGTGGCCGAGCCTTTCGTGGGGGCAGCTATGGGGGTCGAGGTAGAGCAAGACCAGGCCGGGGCGCCCCACCACCCCGCCAACCCTCTCTAGTACGTAAACGCTCATCTCAAGAGGCGGGTCTGGACTCGGGAGAAGAAGAGGGAGAAGAAGATGTTACTAGCCCTTTGAAACCAGGTGACACCAAGAGAAAGGAACTTGAAGAAGGCCTGGGGGTCCGAAGAAATTTGAACTTTACCATGGCAAGCAACACACCTGACCAAGATCAGCAACCCAAGGCTACAGCAGGGGGATCTGAGGTGGGCTTGACAATGCTGGGTGACACGGGCGAGGCGATGGTAGTCGTCCCTCCACTACCCCCACCATATGTGTCTCCCAGAGATGCAAAGAAAAGCAAAAAAAATTGGCTTCACCAATGAAGCAGAACACAAACAAGTTGGTGTTATTGGCGGGCTCCGACATGGGGTGCCGCCAGGCCCAATGAAAATCTTAAGCTGGAACTGCCACCGGATAGGCGACCCCGCGACAGTTCGAGAGCTCCGCGACCTCGTGGAGATTAGTTCGCCAGCTATCTTGTGTTTAGTAGAAACTCAATTACAAAAGAGTCGTGTTGAAGGTCTTCGCACTTCTTTAGGTTATGATTTTAGTTTTGAAGTCGGGAGTCGGGGCCGCAGTGGCGGCCTTTGTATCTTTTGGAAAAATTCCTTGGATGTTGCAATAAAGAATTATTCAGAGTACCATGTTGATGCCTGGGTCACAGAACTGGGGAAGGAGCAATGGAGGCTGGCCTGCTTCTATGGTGAAGCCACCAGGAGTCTGCGTTACAAGACATGGGACACCATGAAACGCTTGAGGGAAGAGAGCAATCTCCCATGGATGTGTATCGGTGATTTTAATGAGATCTTGCGGTCTGAAGAGCAGCATGGCCCTAATGAACGTGACAGCGCACATATTGATGCATTCAGAGAAGCTGTTGATGTATGCGGTCTAGCGGACTTGGGTTATCGTGGACTAGACTGGGCTTGGGAGAAGAAAGTCACCGGAGGACATTTTTGCCGCGTTCGCTTAGGCA